>NC_133663.1:200236801-200536801 GCF_037893015.1 Macrotis lagotis
CTTCTGTGTGGGTGGGGGGAGTTAAGCAAGATTAGGGGAAAAATTGTAAAACTCAAAATAAATAAAATCTTTCTAAAGAAAAAAGTTAAGGGGAAGGATCTTGCCTGAGAAACCAGGCCATAAATTGTCCAAAGTAATTCTTTAGTATATAGTCCTATGTAGTATTATACTAGACTTAATAAACCCTCTTTCAGCTAGGTCATATCAAAAACAAATTGTACCTAAAAATTATTAAATGTATCACAATTGAATACTTAATAATTTTTGATGTATTCAAATAGAATTAAAGAATAACATTTTTCGGCCTCTAAAAAGTAAGAATAATTTAGAAGAAGAAAAATTTCAAATATGTAGGAAAATTATTTCTAATTTTCCTCTTGAAAAATAAGTGCGAGGGGTAGCTAGGTGGTGTAGTGGATAAAGCACCGACCTTGGAGTCAGGAGTACCTGGGTTCAAATCTGGTCTCAGACACTTAATAATTACCTAGCTATGTGGCCTTGGGCAAGCCACTTAACCCCATTTGGCCTGCAAAAAACCTAAAAATAAAACAAAACAAAAAAGAAAAATAAGGGCAAGCAAACTAGATAATATCAAAGATCCCTCATTTAATGTACTATAATTCCACTGAAAATTACCATGAAAAATTCCAAAATACAAAATTAATCATGTTGAATAACTATTGAGTGGGGAAAAGTGATGCCACATTAAGCTATGGTCTAAAGTCTTGCACTCATTGTCTCTACACTATCCAATGAATCATCAGAACTCACCAAATAATATGACAAATGTTATAACTGAAAAAGGATGGTTGTTTGAAATGATGCCAATTTTCAGGTCTCATTCAGTTGCAGCTGAAAAAGGTAAAGCAAGAAAGATGACTTATGAAAATGCACAAAGAGACAATATATGTCCTCTTTGACCTGCAACAGCTGAATCAAACAGAAAACTCCATCTCTGGCTCCCAGGTGGAAAACTCCGGAAAAGAGGAAAGGAAGCTTAGATAAAATGGGTCATGGATAAACAATACTAGAGAAACTGAAAATCTAGAGAAAGTAAGGAAAACAAAATTAAATCCAGCGCTTATGCTACTATATTTTGGAAACTTTTGAAGAAATAAAAAAATAAAAAATATTCTTTATAAAAAAAAAGAAAATCAAGTAAAAGATGTAGAAGAAAAATTGGAAATAAGAATGAGAGTGATGCAACAAAATCCTGAAAACCAAGTCAGCAGCTTGGTAAAGGAGATTTAAAAAATTACTGAAGAACATAATAGTTTAAAAACCAGAGTGGGTCATATGGGAAAATAGGTCCAAAAAGTCAATAAGGAGAAGAATGCCTTAAAAAATAGAATAGGTCAAATGGAAAGGAAAATTCAAAAACTTACTAAAGAAAACAGTTCCTTAAAATGTAGGATGGATATAGATGAAAATAAATTTAAAAAAGAGAAAATTTTAAAAGCAATATATATATATATATATATATATATATATATATATATAGGAGCAAAGGGAAGCTTATGACTTTATGAAAAATAAAGAAATAATAAAACAAAACTAAAGGAATGAAAAACTAGAAGAAAATTTGAAATATTTCATTTAAAAGAAAACTGACCTGAAAAAGAAATTCAGCAGAGATAATTTAAAAATTATTGGGCTACGTGAAAGGCAATATTAAAAAACAGAGCCTGGATATAATTTTTAAGAAATTATCAAGGAAAACTACCCTAATATTCTAGAAGCAGAAGGTAAAGTCTAAATTGAGATAATTCACCAATCACCTCCTGAAAGATCCCAAAATCAAAATTGCCAGGACTGTTATAGCCAAATTTCAGAATTCCCAGATCAAGGAGAAAATATTACAAGCAGAAAGAAACATACAATTCAAAAATTATGGAGCCACAATAAGGATAACACAAGATTTAGCAGCTTCTACATTAAGGGATTGTAGGGTTTGGAATATGATACTATGGAAGGAAAAAGAACTTGAATTACATTCAAGATTCAACCTTCCAGCAAAACTTAACATGTGGGTTGGGAAAATTCCAAGGTACTACCTTATACTGGTGGATTTGCTAATAGGACAGAAAGAGAAGGTGACAAATACTGTAGGGAATGAAGGAAAATGAGATTAATGCAATGTTGAAGAAGTTGTGAACTGAAACATCAATTCTATAAAGCAATTTGGAACTATGTCCAATGGGCTATAAAACTATGACTATCCTTTGACCTAACATTTCCACAACTAGGTCTATATACCAGAAGATATGAAAAACAGAAAGGATAATAAGATTTAGAGCAGTTCTTTTCTGGTGGCAAGGAATTGGAGATTGAGAGGACACCCATCAGTTGGGGATTGGCTGGATAAATTATGGTTTGTGATTATGATGAAATGCTCTTCTGTTATAAGAAGTGATAAGCAAGATTCTCACAATAAAACATTTTCATGAGCAGATGCAATGAGAAGTGTGCTACAGACAAGGAAACAGAAATATAGATGAATGATTTCTCTTTTCTCAGCAAAGCTTTGAACCAAGGCAACTCTGAAGGAGTTATGGTAAAACTAAGATCAAAGACAGAGCTTTTGGTGTCTGAATAGAAATTAATGTATATATTTTTAATTGTATTTTTCTTGAGGTTTTTCTGCTATTGTGGGGAAGATTATGTTTACTTTCACAACATGATTATTGTGGGAATGTTTTTCATGATTATACATTTCTAATATATATATATATATAACAATTTGCTATCTGAGGGAGGTGGATTGAGGTAAGAGGAAGGGAGAGAATTCAGAACTCAAAGTTTTAAATGTGAATGTTGAAACTTGTTTTCCCTTGTAATCAGGGACAATAAAATTAAATTAAATTTTAAAAATATAACCAAATCCATACAATGTCATCAGGGACAAAGAGTGGAGTAAGTAGAAGACTTCATGATGGAGAGGAACAGATACCTAGCTATAACATGTGAATGCATATGTAAAAATATTACTGATAGGATGGAGCAGGGTAGCAGAAAGAATTAGTAATAGAAACAAATGATATTTTTTCTTTTTTTCTCAGTTATTTATTTTTCAGTTTTATATGCAAAGGTAGCTTTCTTTTTTGGTTTTTGGAAGGGAGGGTTAATTGACTTCCCCAAGGTCACAAAGATAAGTATTATGTGTCTTTGCTTGGATTTAAACTCAGGTCCTCCTGACTCCAGGTCCAGTGCTCTTATCCACTTCTCCACCTAGCTGTCCCCAGATAGTATTCAACATTCATCCTTTTACAAGCTTTTACATCCCATATTTTCCCACCACTTTCCCTTCTCAAATCCATCCCATGGCAATAAACAATCTGATACAGATTATACATGTAAAACCACATTTAACATATTTCTACATTAGTTAAGCTATGAAATAATAATAAAAATAAAAAAAATAATAATAATATTCGCTCTTCATTTTCAAAGAAGACCATGACATCAGGGAGGTGATGCCATGACAAGCATGTGAATTAGATTTGAGTGAGGAGATGCCGTGCTAAGTCACCAGCCTCACATTCCACTCCAGGATCATCTGGGTACAGTGGCCAGATATGAATCAGGATGACTGGAGATTGCCCTGGATGCAAGGCAAGCAGGGTTAAGTGATTCGCATAAAGCCACACAGTTAGTAAGTGGCAAGTGCCTGAGGCCGTATTTGAACTTTCCATTCTCCTGATATCAAGATATCCACCACATCACTTAACTGCCCTGTGAAGGAAGAATTAGAATTAAGGGGGAAAATGAAGGGAAAAAAAATGTCATAAAGGAAATTTAAAATTATTGAGCAAGTATGTTTTGCTCTGCATTCAAAATCCATAGTTTTTGTTTGTGTTTTACCTCTGAATGTAGATGGCATTTTTCTTAACACATATCTTTGGATTGCCCTTGATCTGTTGAAAAGAGTTGCTTCAATCACAGTTGATCATCTCATGATATTGCTGTTAGTATATTATATTCTCCTGGTTCTGCTCACTTCACTCAACATCAGTTCTTGCATGGCTTTCCATACTTTTCTGCAGTTACATCACTCATGAGTTTTTACAAAGCAATAGTACTTCATCACATTCATATTCCATAAGCTTGTCCAGCCATTCCCCAGTTGATTGGTATTCCTGCCCAATTTCCAATTCCTTGCCACTATAAGATGAGATGCTATAAATATTTTTTTTTATATTTGGGTCTTTTCTCATTTTTTATGCTTTTTTCAATTAAAGACCTAGTAATGATATTGGTAAATCCAAATTTATGTGTAGGTTTATTGCTTTTTGGGTATAGTTCAAAATTTCTCTTCACAATGTTTGGAACAATTCACATCCCCACTTAGAATTCATGAGTTTCCCACTTTTCCCATATTCCCTTGAACATTCATCATTTTGCCATATTGGCCAATAAGAGAGGTGTAAAGTGGTACCTCAGAGATGTTTTAATTTTTATTTATCTAATCAATATAAGAGCATTTGTCTTTAAGTTTTTAATCTGAGAAATGACTATTCATATCCTTTGACCATTTATCAATTAAGGGAATGATTATATTCCTATAAATTTGACTCAGTTCTCTATGAATTTTAGAAATGAGTACTTTATTAGACACACCAACTGTAAAAATTTTTCCCACTTAACTATATTCCTTTTAATCTTGGTTGCATTGGTTTTTGTGCAAAACACTTTTAATAATATAGTCAAAATTATCTATTTTGAATTTATTCTGTTCTCTACCTCTTCTTTGATCATAAATGTTGTCCCAATTCATAGAGTTGGCAAATAGACTCTACCTGTGTTGTCCTAATTAGATTATGGTATCACATTTTATGTCTAAATATTCTATCCATTTCTACCTTATCTCAATATAGAGTAAGAGATATTGATTTATGCAGAGTATTTTGCAATTCGACCAGTAAATTTCATCAAATAGTAAGTTCTTCTCTCAGGAGTTAGAGTCACAGGTTCATCAAACAGTAGAGGCATTTACTACTGTTTCTTTTCTACTACATTGATTATTGTGATCTACTTCTTTATTTCTTAGCCAGTAGCAGACAGTTTTGATATCTGATTTTTTTAATACATTTTAGATATGATACAACTAAGTCAATTTCTTTTGCATTTTTATTGACTCATTTGTCTTCCTTGACCATTTTTTCATCCAGATATATTTTGTCACTTTTTTTTCCTAACTCTGTAAAATAAGTTTTTGGTAGTTTGATTGGTATGGCATAAAATAATTAATTTAATCTAAGTAGAAATGTGTTTTTTATTACATTAATTATGCCTGTCCATAGCAATTGGCATTTTACCAATTGTTTTGGTTTGATTTTATTTGTATGAAGAGTATTTTGTATTTGTATTTTCATACAGTTTCTGAACTTGGCTTGGCAGGTGGATACACAGCTATTTTATGTTGTCTTCAGCTACTTTAAATAGAATTTCTCTTTTCATTTCTTGTTGATAATATATAAAAATCCTCATGATTTATGTAGATTTGTTTTGTCCTCTGAAATTTTGCTAATGTTGTTTCAAGAAATTTTTAACTGATTTTAGAGGGTTTACTAAGTATAGCATCATATCATTTGCAAAGAGTTTTGTTCCATCATTATCTCTCCTAATTCTTTCAATTTGTTTTTTCTTTTCTTATTACTAAAAATATGTCTTATACAATATTGAATAGTAGTGGTGATCTTATTGTAAATGCCCATAATTTGTCCCCACTGAATATAATTTTTGCTGATAGTTTTAGATAGATTCTGCTCATCATTTTAAGGAAAACTCCATTTATTCCTTTACTCAGTAGTGTTTTACTACTAACAGATGCTTTGTTTTTTCAACGGGTTTTTTCAGAATCTATTGAGATGATCATGTGTTTTCCATTATTTTTGTTATTAATAAGCTAATTGTTTTTCTATATTGAACCATCCATGCAAATCTGGGATTATTTAATATTATCCTATTGATATCTGGTTTTGGTATCAGCACCATGTTAGTTTCATAGAAGGCAAAACTCCACTGTTTTTTAAATACTTCATATAGAATTAGAACTAAGTGTTCTTTAAATGTTTTATAGAATTCACTTGTGAATTAATCTGTCAGATATTTTTTTCTTGGAGAGTTCAGTGATGACTTGTTCCATTTCTTTTTCTGAAATGAAATTACTCAAGTGCTTTATTTCCTCTTCTGTCAACCAAGACAACTTATATTATTGTAACTATTCATCTATTTCACTTAGATTATAAATTTATTGGCATGCAGTTGGTAAAGTAGGATCTGAATTATTACTTAAATTTCCTTGGCATTAGTGAGTATTTTTACCCTTTTCATTTCTGAAACTGGTAATTTGGATTTCTTCTATCTTTTTTCAATCAGATTAAACAAAATTTTATCTATTTTATTTTTTAATGAAATAAAGTCTTTGTTTTTTTATTAGTTCAATGAATTTCTTTCAATTTTATTAATTTCTCCTTATGTGCACCAAATTTCTAATTTAGTTTTAAATTGTTGAATTTTAATCACTCTTTTTTCTAGTATTTTTAGTTGCACACCCAATTCATTGATCTCATTCTCTAATTTATCCATAAAAGGATTGAGAGATATAAAGTAGCCAATAATATACATTTTGACTTCTTCCCCCAAGTTTTGGTATGATATCTATTCATTTTCATTGTCTTGGATGAAATTGTTGACTTTCCATGATAGGTAGCTTGATTAAGCAATTTATGTTCTAATTAATGTTTTTCTTATCTTTCTATAGTCTACTATTATATATAATTTTTATTACATCATGAGCTAAAAAGGATACATTTAGTATTTCTGCATTTAATTGTGAGTTTTTATGCTTTAGTACATGGTCAATTTTTGTGTAGTGCCTTATAATAAAGAGAAGATAGAAGGTAAATTCTTTTCCATAACCATTCAATTTTATTCAAAGGTCTATTTTGTCTAATTTTTCTTGAAAAAATAACTCCTTAAATTTCTTCTTGTTTATTTTATAGTTGGATTTATCTAATTCTGAGAGTGGGAAAATGAGGTCTCCCATTAATATAATTTTGCTCTTTATGTCTTCCTCTAATTCCTTTAACTTCTCCAATAAGAATTTGGATGCCATATTACTTGGCGCATATATGTTTATATTGATATTGCTTCACTATTACCTATGGTAACTTTTAGGAGGATGTACTTTCCTTCATTATCTATTTTATTTTTATCTATTTTTATTCTTGCTTCATCTGAGATAAGGATTGCTGCACCTTTTTTTATTTCAGCTAAAACAATTTTATCTCAACTCTCTGTGCACCTTTCTGCTTCAAAAGTGTTTCTTAAACATAACACTGTAGGAGTCTTGCTTCTTCTCTGCTTCTGTTTTGTGAGAGCATTTATCCCATTTATATTGACAGTTATGATTTCTAACTTTGTATTTATCTCCTTCCTATCTTTATCCTGTCTGTATTTTTCTCTCTTTTCCCCTAATTTTCCTTTCCAGTGTTTTGCCTCTGACTATTTTCTCTTTCACAATGCCCTCCATTTTAATCACCCTACCCTCATTTTCTTTTTCCTTTCCTCATTTATTCTTTTTTCTTTGCTTTTACTTTTATTTTCCCTTCCCCTTTTTCAAATCTTTACTTTTCTTTCCTTCTTTGCCCCATTTTCCTGTAGAGTAGCATAAAATATATTGTTTCCTTTTTTTAATCAAATCTGTTGAGAGTAAGATTTACTCAGTGATCATTTGTTTCCTCTACTCGTTTAGGTCCTTATTGCATCATTTTGAAATGTTCTTTTTTTTATCAAATATCTCTTCCTTATTATCCCAACAGAATCCTTTTCCCCCCACATCACAATTATTTTATAGCTGTCTTGTATCCACTACTTCTATTAAAATAGAAATTCTAATATAAGAACAACTCTCAAAATTGCCTAAGCATCCTTATTATCATAATTAATTTACACTCACTCCCACTTTTCAAAAAGTCTCTCCAGCTGTCCCAATATAAGCACAACTATCAAGAGCTAAAAGTTTGATCACATCACAATCAATTTATACCCATATCTTCTGTCTACATATACTATTTTCACTTGAACTAAGGGATGTAGGCAGTTAACCTATTAAATGATATTTTTCAACTTTTGCTTATCTTTTTTTCTGCACATCTCTTGGATTGTAATTTATATCAGATTTTCTGTTCATTTCTGATCTTTTTTATCAGGTAAGTTTGAAAATCCTCTATTACATTGAAAATACATCTTTTCCCCTGAAATTATATGGCTGAACATTAACAGGGTATTTTATTCTTAATTGTAATCCTAGCTCCTTTGTCCTCTGGAAAATTATATTCCAGGTCCTTCAATCCTTTAATATTGAAACTGGTAAACCCTGCCATGGCTGCATGATATTAAAATTGCTTCTTTTGAACTTCTTGCAGTATTTTTCTCCTTAAGCTGAGAATTCTGAAATTTGACTACATAATTCCTTTGGCTTTTTATTATGGGGTCTTTTTCTGGGGGAGCTGATCAATGAATTCTTTCAAGGTCTATTTTATCATCTTGTTCTAGTATATTAGGACAGTTTACCATGATAATTTCCTGAATGATATTGTCCAAATAATTCATAAAGTATCTCTCCTGCATCAATTTTCCAGATTGATCATTATTCTTAAGAGATACATTGCATTTTCTTTTTTCCCCCACTTTTTGTTTTTTCCTCTCTTGTGTTTTAAAATCATTTTTTGAGCTCTTCAATGAGGATTTTCAGGATTTGAGATCAATTCATAAACTTCTTTGAATCTTAACATATAGACATTTTTTGTACTACTTTCCTCTTCTAGGATGATGTTTTGTCATCCCAATAAAAATAGCAGCTTCAGTGGATAATCCTTTGTTTAGAGGGTTGGGGGCGGGGGAGGTTGGTCATTTTGACAGTTTAGTTTTACTCCTGTGGCAGAGGGGATATGGTTCCAAGTTGCTTTTGGGTTTTTTCCCTAGGGGTCATGGAATTCAACTCTGGCATTTCTGGTATTCTCAAGTTGTTCACTAAGAAAGAGTGACCCAAAATTTCACCAGTCTTGCAGGGCTTGAATCCTTGCTCTCTGAGCTGGGTTTGGGACCTTTAAGGATGGAAGAGCTGTGCCAAGATTTTAGTTGTTCTGTGACTAACAGCCTCTCTCTGACTTTCCACCTATTCTAGGTTATATTTTTTTTAGTTAATGGTGAAACAGGCATTTTCATGACATTCCTCCAAGATATCTCCTTAGAAAGCTGTTTCATTGTTTTGTTTTTCATTGGACTCTTCACTTTAGTATTTGTTTAGAGGTTTCATTCAAAGTTATTTTAGGAAAACCTCCAGAGGTTTTTCATAGGTTTATACAACCATCTTTGCTCCACCCTGGAAGTCCAGCATTTTCTTTTCAACAACATAAGAAAAAACATTGAGGAGAAAGATGTGAGACTGGAAAACCAAACACAAAGATTCTGTCATTATCCCGTATGAAATGATGAAGGCAATTTAAATGGGAAAGGAATGTTTCATATCAGAGCATTTTTGAAAACTTACATTAAGTGGGCATGAACTGGATTAAAATCTAGAAAAGGATCCTGAGAAATAGACATAAATATTGGAAAAGGACAAAAATACACAAAAGGGGAGAATATCCAAGATGAGAGGATGACCATCAGTGTCAAAGACTATAGGTAAAAAATATCAGAATAAAGAAATTAATCACTAGAGCTTTCAAGTGAAAGATGATTTATAACTTTGGATACTGTCATTTAAGGCGAAATCTGATAGTAAATTTAGAATAAATTGTGTGGAAATGGGGTGGAGTTTTCTCACACATCTCACAAAGTAAAAGCTTTACAAAGGAACTGAGCTGAAAAGAAGAGTAAGATAAAGGACAATATTTATAGCAAATGATCAGATGAAATGAGGATATTTAAAGTATAATGGGAGATACATGAATGTATTTGCATACTCCAAGAAAGAAGTCATTAGATCAGCTAGATTGAAGACTGGAGTGTAGAAATGACAGAATAGACAATTTACTGGTGAATATAAAAGAGGATAAAATCAGTCTCACTTGGAGGGTTCTTTCCTTGGCTCCCTATTCATATAAATCTGAGTGAAGGAGGAGATAATAGATGAATTTGTCTGAGTTTTAGGGAGTGAAAAAATAGGAAAATAGAGAAAATAGGCTCAAAATTTTTAGTAATATATGAAAAGCATCAACCAAAATACTGTGGGGGAGGAGGAAATGTGAGAGATTTGATTAAGTAGTCAAATGTCTAAAACATTTTCTGTGTTGAATTGCATAGATAATTGATTAGGTTATGTAAATTTATTGCCTTACTAAAATGAAGACCCAGATGGGATTATATTGCAGAGATATACTTAGCTTATACAATTATATAATTTTCTCTAGTACCATTAACCATCAAGTAAATAATGTCAAAATTGTAAACAATTCAAATAACCTAAGGTTTGAATTTTTCAAAATGTTATATGTGATAAGACAGGAGGGTAAGGAATTGAAGTGGTACAGTGTTCAATTGTTTGATCAAGGGACTGAGAGAAAGGATGAACTCTGGAGTCAGGGCATTAATAATGACCTTCAAAACAACTGAGAGGCATATTTGAAAATGAAGGTGTAGATCAGTGTTTGGGCTTTTAAAGCTTAGCAAAGATGTAGTGACAAAACTCATAACTAGATAAAGAGATTTTGAAGTTCCTTGAAAGGAAGGTGACCTTGACTTCCAGATCACAGTCAAGATGAAGACTTGAATTTAGGAAACTCCTGGAACTTTTCTCTAACTTAAAATAAAGCCTGTAAATGGACCATAAAGGTATAGGAACCAACAACAATAAGAATGAAACAAATTTCAACTTAAGATGTAGTGAGTAAAATAGGAATGCAGTCCAGCATAGCCAGAAGAACTGGAAAACTAGCAGGAGGCTCTAAGATTCAGTACAGCTCAGAATCAGGCTCAGCAAGTTAGTGGTTTGGGTAACTAGAAATCAGGGTGCCAGGCAGCAAACAGGGAACAAAATTGTTAACAACTTAATTATAGGCAAGCAGTAAGTCAGGGATCAGATCCAGGCACCAATCACAAAAGGCTTGAGACAATACCCTCTTTGCCCCAGGAACAGAGCTCAACTATCAAAATGAATGAAAACAAATTTTAAAAAGTGCTAACCATTAAAACAGTTACTTTTTTGTTAGGGATGATAAAAACCCCATCCCTGAAGAGGAAAACATTGACAAATTGTCCACATGTGAATTCTCAAAGGGATTTACAAATTGGGCTCAAATCCAAAAAGATTATTTTGTAAGAACTCAGAATGGATTTTAAAAAGAGAGGAAGAAGAAAATTGAGCAAAGAAATTTCATGAAGCAGAACTTTGAACAACTGACTGAAGAAAACAATATTTCTAAAAATAAAATTGGTCAAATGGAAAAAGAAATCAACTGCTTTAAAAGTAAAAATCGACAACTGGAAATAATGTACCTTAACAAAAAGAAAAATTGACCAGCTGGAGAAGGAAACACAAAAGTTAACTGAAGGGAAAAACACTGAAAAATTAGAATTTGGTAAATGGAAACAAGTATGAAATCAAGATTACATTAAACAAAACCAAAAGAAAAAAGATGAAAGGTATCTCTTAGGGAAAAATGCCCAACCTAGAAAATAGATGCACAATCAGAAAAAGATCCTGCACAAGAGCTTCAAGGAAACTATCCCAATATCCTAGAACAAGAAGATAAAATAATATTTGTGAAAATCCATTGATCACCTCCAGAAATAAAAACTCCAAGGATTACTATAACAAAATCTCAAAATTATTAGATAAAGGAAAAAACATTTCAAGCCATCAAAATAAGTAATTTAAATACCAGAAAGACAAAGTCAGGGCTACACAGGACTTATCTGCTTCAACATTAAAGGACTGGAGAGCCTGGATTGTCATATTCTTTAGGGCAAAGGAATTTGGATTGTAGCTAAGAATCAAATACCCTGCAAAATTCAGCATATTCTTTCAGGGAAAAAGATAACTTTCAGAAAAATAGAGGGCATTCAAACATACCTGAACAAAAAAAAAGCAAAGCACAGAAATGAACAGAAAAATTTGATCTTCAAATGCAAGACTCTAGAGATACAAAAACAAGGTAAATGGAAAGGGAAAAATGTTAGTCAATAAGATTAAAGTGATAACACACACACTCAATATGGTATAGAAATCTATCTTACCCTAGAGGAGAAAGGAGATAGGGAAGAGAGGTGGGGTATAAGTTATAGAGGAGAGGAAAGATCATGGGGGGAAGGTAGTTAGATATCACACACATTTGATGAGGTAAAGAGTGAAAGGAGAAAGAGAATAGAACAAATAGTGGTTGTAGGAATAGGATGGAGGGAAATACAGATAGCAACAACAGCTGTGGGAAAAAAGATATTGAAGCAACATCTCTGATGGACTTATGATAAAGAAAGTGATCCATTCCACAGACAGAGTTGATGGTATCTGAATACAGACTAAAGTACATTTTTCTATCACTTTATTTTTCTTGGTTTCTCTACATTTGTGGGAGGAGGGAGAATTCTGTTTCCTTTTACAACAAATCTATTGTAATAATGTGAAAAAAGAAATTAATTAAAAGGAAAAAAGAATACCACTACTAGGTTTATATCCCAAAGAGATCATTAAAAATGGAAAAAGTCCCATATCTTCAAAAATTAAAAAAATAAAAGTTAACTGTCTACAAAACTACATAGAAAGAAAATGCAAATAACTCTTCAGAACTGCATTTCTCTTAAGGCAGTTGAAAGGAACATATTTAGGGTTTGGGCTGAAATTGACTGTGATGTGATAAAAGTTTTAACTCTTGAAGATTGTACTTCTATTGTTTAGAGAATTGTTCTTTAAAGGAGAATGGGAGTATAAATTGACTATAATCTGAAAATGCTTACAGATCTTGAGAATTGTATTTCTAGTATGACAGTTGAGTGAGTGTACTTCAAGAGAAGGGGTCTGTATGGAGTTATTATGATGTGATTAAGCTTATAAATTAGCCCTTGAGATTTCTATTTCCATCATCAAATGAAAGGAGTATTTGACAGAGGTAGTGAATACACAAAAGATACAAAACAATTAAGACATGAAAAAGGGGATTATACTTGGAAAAGAAGGCATTAAAAGATCTATACTATCACATGATAATACACAAAGGACTTATAATAAAGGGAAGGAAGGGAGGGTATGAGTCCTGAGCAACTCAACTCTTACTCTCAAATGATTTGGCTCAAAAATCAAATTACATGCATTCCCCATTGTGTTTAAAAATTTATTCTACTCAACAGAGAAGTGGGAGAGGGAAGTAAGGGAAGATAGGACTGTTAAGAATTAAGTGAAAGTAAATATAAAGTTATCAATAAAGTAAAATTAAAAATAAGTAAAGTAAAAGGCAAAAGTTAGAAGAAAGGAAAGAAGGCTGATAGAAGGGAGGGCAGATTGAGAAAGGCAGCATATAGAAGCAAAGTATTGGTTTGGAGGGTTAAGGAGAAAGGAGAAAGAAAGGGAAAGATAGGATAGGGAAAATACAGCATTATTAATCTTAACTATGAATGTGACTGGGATGAACTTTACCATATTATGGAAGAGGATAGCAGAATTCATTAAAGACGCAAATCCTACAATATGTTGTTTGCAAGAAACACATTTGCAGCAGAGAGATACACTAAGGGTAAGCTTAAGAACATGGAGAAGAATATATTATGCTTCAACTGAAGAAAAAAAGAAGCAGCAATAGCAATCTTTATCTCAAACAAAACTATTTAAAATGAATATGTGTAAAAGTGATAAGAAAGGAGAAAGACATTGTAAGACTAAGGATAACTAATATTTGAATTTGTGAAATTTTGTGAATTACTCATTATAATGTTCATCAATTTGGGAATGGTTGTATATGAATGTTATGGAATAATTATGGAGACAGGAACAAACCAAAATGCTTTTATGAAGCTCTGAAGGCTATTTATGGGTCAAAGACATATGGTGCATCTGAAATGCTGATGGATCCAGATTGATTAATTATAAGGAACATGATCCTAGAGAGATGGACTGAACACTGCTGTGGTATTCTTAACAAATCATCATCAATTAATGCAGAAGTTATTGACCATTTACCTCAAGTTGAAGTCAATCTGTCTCTAGCTAAAATTTTGACTGAAGAAGAGGTTTTGAATGCCATTGTACTCCTTTCAAGTGTTAAAGCACCTCATGCTGATTCTATTCCAGTTGAGATCTGCAAGGTTGGCAGTCCATTGCACATCCAAAAACTGACTGAAATTTTCCAGGTAATAATGGCATGAAGAGGATTCCTACAAAGGTAAAGAAAATAAATTGTCCTATGATGATCACAGGGATTTTTCTCTTTTAGTCATTGCTGGCAAGATTCTTGCTAGATTCCTTCTCAATTGGTTGATCTTTCAACTGGAAGATGGTCACCTCCCTGAGAGCCAGTATGACTTCAGAAAGGGTCAAGGAAGAGTTGCTACAGGGGTTGTTGCCTGAAAATTCAGGGAAATTCCAGGAATAGAACAGAGGACATTGATACTATAAGTCATGATGATTTATGGAAAATTATGTCAAAATTTGGTTTCCCGGAGAAGTTCATCATTTATTGTATGTCAATTTCATGGCAGAGTGGATGCCTGGGTTCTAGATAGTGGACAGTGCTCTCTGGATTTCCCAGGTAGAAACAGAGTGAAACAAGGATGTATCTTTGCTCACAAACTTTTTAGCATGGTGTTTTCATTCATGTTATCAAATGCCTTCACTAATGATGAACATGGCCTCAAGGTCAGCTACCACCTAGATGACAAATTCTTCAACATGTAAAGGCTACAAGTCAAGACCAAAATACAGGGAGTTTTAGTGCATGATCTTCTATTTGCAAGTGATTGTGCACTCAATGTAGCCTCTGAAACCGAGATGCAACAAAGTATTTATCTATTCTCTGCTGCTTGTGTCATTTTGGTTTAACTTGAAAAAACAAGCGTTCCATCAGTCAGCACTATGCCATCCATAAGTGAATCCATTGATTACAGCAAATGGAGAAGTTTTTAATACTGTGGACAAGTTCACTTATGTTGGCAATATCCTTCTCAAGGAGGAACGTTTTGGTAATGGGGTTGACACACACACGTTGCCAGAGGTAGCTCAGTATTTTGGAGGTTCTAAAAGAAAGTGTGGGAGAGAAGAGCTATTAGACTGACTACCACACTGAAGTTCTACAGAGTCATTGTGCTAACCTCATTGTTATATGCCCATACATAACAATCTACCAGTGCCAGTGTCACTAAACCAAATTGCATTTAAATTCTATTTAACTTGTTTCAGGAAGATTCTGAAGATCACTTGGCAGTAGAAGATACCAGATACTGAGGTCCTTTCTTGAGCTAAACTACCTAACATTCCAACATTAATACAGATAGTGCATCTATGATGGGTTAGAATGCCAGACATGTGCTTGCCAAAAAAAAAAAAAAAACTATTTTATAGTGGACTCACAGAGAGCAAGTGCTTACAAGAGGGTCACAAGAATCAATACCAAGACACCCTAAACGTCTCATTGGAGAACTTTAGAATTGATCATGCAGCATGGGAGCCACTGGCATAGGATAACCCAGGAAGGCCTTCCCTCAACAGTGAGGGTGCAACAGAACTCTATGAGGAATGTAGAATTAAAGCCACTCAAAGGAAGCATGACATTCTTAAGTTTAGGTACTCACGCCAGGTGTTCATATGGACTATTTTTGGCCAACCTATGGTATAGCATTCTGAACTACTATTAGTCTAATCAGTCATAATTGGACACATAGTAATAGTGGTTTGGTCTACTTGGAGAATGAAAGACAAGAATCATCCAACCAACCAACTATGGAATATTATTGTTCTGTAAGAATTCATGGCTGGGGTGTGGCTAGATGGCACAGTGAGTAGAATAGCAGCCCTGGAGTCAGGAGCACCTTAGTTCAAATCCAGCCTCAGACAATTAAGAATTACCTAGCTGTGTTACCTTTGGCAAGCCATTTAACCCCATTGCCTTACAAAAATATAAAAAAAAATCATGGGTGGTTTGACTTCAAAAAAGCATGAAAAGACTTACATGAACTGATGTTAAGTGAAGTGAGTAAAGCCAGGAGAATATTGTGCACTTGAAGAATAACCTTGTGGGATGATCAACTATGATGGTAGCAACTTCTCTCTGCAGTTCAATGATAAGTGCAATTCTAAGACACCTGTTAAGGACAATGTCATCCATAGCCATTGAAGAAATTAATGATTCTGAATGCAGAGCACAACATACAATTTTTACTTTTCAAAATTTGTTTTATATTGATTTTTTCTTTCTCATATTTCCCCCATAAGTTCTAATTCTTCTTTCACAACATAACTAATATGAAAATATGTTATACTGGATTGGATATGTACAACCTATATCAGATTCCCTGCTGCGATGGAAGGGAGGGAGGAAGAAAAATGTGGAATTCAAAAGTTTATAAAAGGATTAATGTTGAAAACTATCATTGCATGAAATGAGATGATGAATACATTTTTTAAAAAATTAAAAAAATAAACATGATTTTTTCCCTAGTAAAAGAAGTTTCAAAAGTGGGCAGGGGAAGGAAGTTGAATCATTCATATATAATAAGATTTTTAAAGTTATTTTTGTTGAGTTGAAGTAGTTGATTTGAAGTAGAAAGCTAGATCATGAATAGATTCAGAAACTGAGAATTTAAGGTACTCAAGGGAGCATTAATATATATGTTGAAATGCTCTGTATGAGAGCAAAACTTGTGGTAGACAGACTGCAATACAAGCACTGAATCCATTGAGGAAAGAAGGAATAAATCCTGGGGGTTGATAGCTAATAGTCATCAGCATCAAGACTGGTTAATAAATTTTTATAGCCTGAACCTCAAAGTAGAAGAAGTTGTTCTATAATGGTAGTAGAATATGAATCTGGGAGTTAACCTTGGGGAATAAGAAGAATTTCAACCTGCCAACAATGAGAAGTGAACTGGATTTTGAAGTTCATGAAAGTATACATAAAGACACTATGTCATTGGTATGGATACATATTTCAATGAATTAGGAAAAATGAAAGTATTAAAAAAAGGAAATTATTTCAATGATGAAAACAATATTATTAATTATGGAGCAGGTAAGTGCACAGTAGAAGAGACAAGTACATCTGGAGCAATGTTTTATGTATCAAGGGAGAATGGAAGCATTTGTGAGGATTATTTTAAATGATAGATATATAATTAGAAAATATCAAATAAATTGTGACAAAATTATAACAAGGATAAGAAAATAACTAGAATTATGCAATGTAAGGTTGGTTGAAGGAACTGGAAGAATAAAATTTTTTAGAGGATATAAAAGTTATCACCAATTTTCTAATTTTATCTTTTGAGCCAAGCAGAATAAGTTCACTTATTGAACTTATTCTGCTTGGCTCAAAAGATAGAATTAGAAAATTGGGTGAAAGATAGCTATGCTCTAGAGGCAAGGGCCCTGGATTTGTTGTCAGTGCCTTGGGCTTGAATTTTAGCTCCACTGATTAAAACTGACCCGAATCTGGGTGTCACCTTGACTTTCTGGGTTTCAGTTTCTCAAGAACAGGAAACTGAATGCATCTTCCATGATTCTTTAAGTTGGAGAGAGGTAGATGTTGCAAGTACAATGCTTCCTAAGACAAAAATATTAAACAATGGGATAAATTGATTAAGGCTGCAGTGACATTCACATGACTAGAGTATTCTGCTAGTATAGTTTGGATGAATACCTGAGAATATTATAGGAAAAAATGTGTTCAAATATATTTCTCTCTTTCCAACAATGTGATTCTGCTTTCTTCAATGGCAAATTTTTTAAATCTGATGTCTAATATATTTCAGGGTATATGCATTATGAGACTGAACATGAGAGTTATTTGTTTTTAATGGGTATTAAAGGAACATATATATAGTGAGACATACAAATATATACATACATATAACTTGTTATATATATATATATGCATACACACATATTTATATATATGTATATATATATATGTGCATATATTGACCCAATGGATGAGATGTTTGATTGACTTTAGTCTATGTGACTGCTGCTTGTTTTTTTGAATATAAGATATTAAAATTTAACCATGAAGGGCTACAAAAATCATGTAAGTCATTTGTATTCAAATAATTTTAATAATTGTATTCCTGTAAGGCACACCAATGTTAATTGAATAAAACACTAATTTAGTTCATTAGACTGCTGTTAAATGCTCTACCAGCTGTACTATTATGCATAACATAAACATGCTACCTTTAAATTGCTTTTAGCAATATACTAATGATCACAGTAAAGTAATTTCAATGCAATACAACTATAAATGGAGTTAAAAAGCATACTGAAAATGATAAGAAAAATATATCCAGTGCTATTCCTTGATTTGTGTGAATGAGGTTGCTTTATCCTTGATTTAAAGCAATAATTCTATAATATAATATAGATATCAGATAAAAAATAAAGAATACTATTGTTTCTTTAGAAGCAGGATTGGAATTTTGTGAGATTTCTTTCTCACTTTGTTTCGTACAACATTAACTCAAGCATTTCCCCTGTAGACCATCTGTGAGTAGGCCAAATGAGGAAATTGAATTTCTATGAGGTTAAAGGTCTAGCCCATGATTTCATAACTAGCAAAGCTGGGGGTGGAACTAAAGTCCAGTCTTCCTAACAGTAGGTCCAAGATTTTTTTTCTGTCACAGCATGCAGTTTACTTATAAATAAGGGATTCTAAGTTCAGGAACAATCAGTCAGTAAGTTTGTTAATTTCCTACTATGTGTCAAGCTATGTAGAGATACTTTTCTGAGTACTGGTTATACAAAGGAAGGCAAAAGACTGTTTCTGATCTTAAGGAGCTTGTGGTTTAATGGAGAGAGCAAGAAAACAGCTATAAACCCTATCTCAAAGCTTCTTGGCATAGAAATCTTGGTGGAGATGAAAGCCCTCCTCTGTGGGGCAGAGTTGGTGAGAGTTTCAGTTCTCAGTCAGGATCTCATTGAAGACTCATCAGGAAGATACTCTAGGCTTCTACCTTTGGGAGAGAAAGTGAAAGAGACTAATTCTGCTTCAAGTTCCTAAAGGAAAAGATTCTGAAAATCCATTAGGAGACTTCATCATGTCCCTGTTCCCAGATTGCTACACTAGAGTCTTCAGGGTGTTTTTCCTTGGGTGTGTTCTAAGACATTATTTCTTGGTTTAGTTGAGTTATCTCAATCTAAATGCGGAATTCCACTCTGTATTTTTTTTTATGTTCTCCTATGGATACTGTCTCTAATTTTTGTTTTGCTATGATTTTGTTAAGAACATTTTTCTTTGCTATTTGTTATGTGTGTCCATTGTGGAATTCATATAAATTGAGGAAAGGATTAAACTTTGAATATGGAAACTAGAGACACTCCTCCCCTCCCTCAAATCACAAAACT
Organism: Macrotis lagotis; assembly: GCF_037893015.1. Taxonomy (NCBI): domain Eukaryota; kingdom Metazoa; phylum Chordata; class Mammalia; order Peramelemorphia; family Peramelidae; genus Macrotis; species Macrotis lagotis. The sequence continues at coordinate 200,256,351 of NC_133663.1, forward strand.
AGCAAAAGCTCAGACTTGATCATACCCCTAGAAAAACAATACTTAAGAGAGAAAATAGTTAAATTTTATCCTGATAGTCCTCTACTCAGTCTCTGAAGAATTAGAATAATCTATGGCCTTAATTCTTCCAATTCTTACAGAAATACAAATAAGCCTCAGTTAAGAGTGAAGGGATAAAAGAGACTAGAAACTTCTATCCTGCTGCTCTTAAAACCACAGCAGGATAGAAACCTTGCAAAACATGTAGCATCGTGTTACACATGGGATACTATTCCATAGTGCTATGTACAAAAAGTTATGATATATACAATTATATATATATATTTATATGTGTGTGATATATATGCAAGTTATAAGATATATACAAGTAAACAATAAAGATGAGAAACACTTAGCTATGACTATCATTTTTCTTTTCTTGTCTTACCTCCTGGCCCCAATAATAATAAAACTAATAGAAAAAAGAAAATGAATATTTTCCTTCATGCTGGAAGCTTGTACAATTCCTAAATTATGATTTGACCTTTCAACTCCTAGAGTTATTTCTCAGTATCGCAGTATTTTTTTGGCTAGCTAGGCCTCTGCAAATATCACTTTTTCTCAGAAATATACTTCTTGGTCTATCAAAAATTACAGTTCAAAATTCCAAGGGCATTGAAACAATAATTTATCAGAAACAAAATAAAAAATGAAATGCTCTGGAAACTTCAATCATGGATGAAGCATGTAAAATTGTAGAAGTGGGTAGGATTAAGAGTTGCATGTTCTCTCAAATTTCTTTTTCCATGCACTTCTGGTCTCTTGGATTCCTACTGAGGGTCCTTCTGAGAAAATTGCTTTATTGCTGAATGCATGGAACCACAAGGCTCTACCATTCCAAGAAAATAATCTTATTATGTGTTTGGCCTTAGCCCTTCTCTCTCAGAGGCTAATTAATCCAAAAAAATTACTGATCAGTTACAGTGAAATGAAGAAATTTAGGTAATGTAGACAGACATATTTGGGGGTAGGTGCTACTACTATAAATGCCATTTTATGGTTGGGAAAAAAAAATTAGAGATGGTCAAAGTTTTGACTTCTTTTCAAAAAAAATGAGAGAAAGGGAATTGCTTATAAATAGTTATATAAGCAGGGAATGACACAGTAGCAATATTAGAGTAATTGCACATTTATGACAACTTTCAGACCAAGATGATGAAATACTGTATATTCATATTAAACAATGTATCAGAGATCTTTCCCCTCCAATGTTCTACAAGGGCTATCAATTTCCCCACGTTATTTGATATTTCATCCTGATGTATATAGTTTTTATAGTTTATTTACACAGATTAAATATCACTTCACAGTTTTTCATGTCACAAACCTATTCCCAAAAAGATAACCTGATGCCTCCAAAATCAACTTTTACAAATTAAAGATAAAAAGAATAGTTTATTAGATAAAATATACAGATTTTACATTGATAAATCTGAGCAATTAAAATAAAAAGAAATGAAATATTTCCTCATCCTCTCTGTTCTTTTCCAGTGTTTTCCTTGAATTTTTATTTTTATTTTATTTTTATTTAATTTTATTTTTTCCACTTAAATGTAAAGATAGTTTTCATCATTGGTTTTTGTAAGATTTTAAGTTTCACATTTTTTCTTCCCTCTCTTTCCCCCTCCCCAGACAGATGAGTGAGCTGATATAGATTATAAATGTGCAATTATGTTAAAAATTCCATATTAATCATGTTGTGAAAGAAAAATCTGAAAAAGAAAAAAGTCATGAGACAGAAAAAATATAAAACAAACATTAAAAATTGAGAAAAAGTGTGCTTTGGTCTGTAATCCAACTTCATGGTTCATTCTCTGGATGTGGTTCATATCTTCCATCTAAAAACTTTTAGAATTGTCTTTGATCATTATACTACTGAGAAGAAGTAAGTATATCATAGATGATATTGACCCAACTTTGTTGTTAATATGTTCTCCTGGTTTAGCTCAATTTATTCAGGTCCTAATGTCCCTTTTAGATATTGTTTTCCCTCATTAAATTATAAATACCTTGAAAACAGGAATTTTCTTTCATTTATGCTTGTATGTACATTCCCAGTGCTTAATATGGTAATAAGCATTGATGTGCTAATATTTAATACTAAGGTATCAGTTACCATACTAAATAGTGGGAATACAGTTTACAAAGGGATTTGAAAATGAGCAGTGGGAGAAAAGTAGCCAGAATAGTTATGAAGGAGTTAAAATTATAACATGGTAAGAAATGAATAGCTGGCAGTTACTTCCAGTGCCCTCTTTAACTGGAGATCTTGGGAAGAGACATCATTTAGAAAGAGGGACCAAAAAGACTGAAGAAATAAAGGGTTGCTAAGCTTCTTCTCAACTGTCTTATCTTTATTGTTTACTTGTATAGGAAGAGAATATTTCATACTTCTCTCTCTGGAGAGAGAGAATTCCCTTCAGAATATACAGCCCACCCATCAGACAAGAATTATTTCTGGGTTTACCATTTTTGTCTGTGTAAAAACTCGGTTAAATTTTTTAAACTACCTTGGTAAGTTATGAAAGTTAATGTAACTTTCACTGTTTCATTGCTTCCTTCCATTGCCTTTTACAATGAACCTGTGTTCTGCCTCTTTTCTTCTACTATAGCACATTCTTTACTGCCCCTTCCTCTGTCACATACCATTGCAAATGATGAAATAAATTCATACCAGAAGTTGCATGCCAAGTTTTTAAAAAATAGATTTCTGTAAACAAACTTTAAAGAACATGCAAACTATGGTATTAGCATAAGCTTTCCAAAACAGAGGGAGGAAGAGACTAGGAGAGGGGGTCTTGTTGTGAGTATGTTTGTCAGTTGTAAGTATGATTGAATTGAATGTGAGGTTTCTACTTGAGCTATAACTCATTAATTAAGAAATGGATAGTTGTTGATCTCAAGCTCTATTTTTGCTAAGGTGAACAAAGTGCTAGATAGAATTTAAACTTCAATTGTTCTTCAAATGCCAGACATGCCTTTATCCCTGCAGTCAGTCTGCTATTTTTTCTAGAAATATAAAAGTACCTTTCCTTCACTGCACAAATATCCCACTACTTCAAAGAGTTCTCCTCTAGGACAACAAAAAGACAGTCTGTACTGAATCTAATAGATATTTATTGACAGATAGGTAACTTTATTTCTGTTCCTAAATGTTAGTCTTCAGTGACTAGCAACATAGGTTTTAGTATATTTTTATAAATTGATTATCCAATAGCCCATGCATACTCTAATTTTGTTGAATGTGATTTCTATGTTTCCCATTTTTAATGCTACAAAGAAAGGTTGATTTTTGTCATACATTCTTATTACTTTCTTGATAATCAGTATAAAAATTTATTCCAGTTTTATTAGCCTGCTTTCATTCCTTCCATTCATTTGAAGCCTTAGAATTATGTCAGTCCCATAAAAGTTGACTTATTCAGCTAAGTAATTTGTGTACTGAATAATACTAAATAGGACTGGCTATGTTCCATACATATGATAATAGAAAAATACCTTTTATTTAATTGCATGCTCAATTGAATACCTTAAGATAACATTAATTCCCCCCCAAATTTTTGTCTTATTGTTAAAATGTGGAGAAAAATAAATCTTTGATTTTGAAGGAACTCCTTTTATTAATGTGGTACTGTACCTATCTCTATAAATTAATAGAGCAGTTCAAGAAAATTTTATGAAGCACATAGTAGCTCTAACCACCTGTAAAGGATCACCAAACTAGTAAGTTTGAAAGGAAAGAAATGAATCCAGATTGCCTAGCTCATGTCAAATAGAAGAAATTAACTTATTTGCATTTGATGTCAGGATTTTAGCTCACCCTTTTATTCAGAGTTCCAGTAATATCATATCACTTTACAGTAGGAAAAAAATACCTTCAAAACCTTATGTATGGAACTTACTTCCAGAATAAGCAGAACTTAAATGATACTGTGAAGACTCACCTTTTTAAAAGATTTCCATTTGGATGGGGTGGAGCCAAGATGGCAACAAGAAGGGATCCAGCCTTTGGAGCTCTCTGATAAAACTCATAAGCTTAGGACTCTAACTAAATTTTCAAGAGACAGAACCCACAAAGGGACCCAGTGAGGCAGTTCTCCTACTCAAGGTAACCTGGAAAAGAGCAGAAATGCTCTGCTCCCCGGGTTGGAGAGGCGGCCTGCCAGACGGGTGGCCCGCCAGAGCCAAAGAACCTCAGCCTCCCGGAGGCAGCCCCAGGGTGCTGGGGGTCTCAGCTCACAGCAGCGGGGGAGTCTCCTGAGCTGCACCCCGAGGAGCACCGGGCACAAAGTGGGGGAACAGCGGGGGACCTCTGCCAGAGCAAGCATGCGGAGCCCAGCCCTCAGGGCACACGGCAAGGAGCTTGGTCTTTCAGCAGCCCAGAACCAGGAACAGAAGCAGGGAGCTGGTAAGCAGGAGCCCCCAGGGCATGAGCCCATTCAGCTGAGGGAGGGGAGTGAAGAGAGACTGCAGAGCTCTGTCCTCTGCCTCTGGAAAAGGATTTTGGGGCTCTGACCACATTCAGATCCTGATCGCAGTCCAGGCCCACCCATAGAACAGCAGGGCCCCCCCACCTCAGCCCCGTGGGAGAGGGGGTTGCTTATGGTCATTCACAGACCAGGAGGAAGGACAGAGCCTTACACACTAACACCCTTGTGTGTGTGTCCCAAAAGCTCAGGAAGCACCCCAAAACCAGGCCCAGGCTGGGAAAATGAGCAAGCAGAGAAACAAAAGGAAGACTATTGAGAAATATTTTGAAAATGACCCCAAGAAGGATCAAAATACTCAATCTGAAGATGAGGAAGCACAAGCTCCTGCATCTAAAGACTCCAAGAAAAACAGAAATTGGGCTCAGGCTATGACAGAGCTCACAAAAGACTTTGAAAATCAAATGAGGGAGTTGGAAGAAAAACTGGGAAAAGAAAGGAGAGAGATGCAGGAAAAACATGAAAATGAAGTCAGCAGCTTAGTCAAGGAAATCCAAAAAAATGCTGAAGAAAATAGCATGCTAAAAACCAGCTTAGGTCAAATGGATAAAACAGTTCAAAAAGTTATTGAGGAGAAGAATGCTTTAAAAAGCAAAATTGACCAGATGGAAAAAGAGATAAGAAAACTCTCTGAGGAGAACAAATCCTTCAGACAAAGAATAGAATTCAGGGAGATTGATGAATTTACCAGAAATCAGGAATCAATACTTCAAACCCCAAAAAATGAAAAATTAGAAGAAAATGTGAAATATCTCATTGAAAAAAAAACAACTGATATGGAAAACAGACTTAGGAAAGATAATTTAAAAATTATTGGAATACCTGGATGTCATGATCAGGAATAGAGCCTTGACATCATTTTCAAAGAATTACTACAGGAAAATTGCCCTGATATTCTAGAAGCAGAGGGCAAAATAGAAATGGAGAGAATCCACCGATCCCCCTGAGAAAGAGATCCCCAGAAATGAAACCCTAGGAATATTATAGCCAAGTTCCAGAACTCCCAAATCAAAGAGAAAATATTACAAGCAACCAGAAGGACACAGTTCAAATATCATGGAGCTGCAGTCAGGATCCCATAGAACTTAGCAGCAACTACATTTGAAGCTCGTAGGGCTTGGAATACAATATCCTGGAAGGCAAAAGAGCTTAGAATGCAGCCAAGAATGCAAGGCTGAATGTCCTCTTCCAGGGAAAAAAGATGGAATTTCAACGAACCAGGGGAATTTCTAATGTTCCTTTTGGAATGGCCAGAGCTGAACAGAAGGTTTGATCTTCAAATACAAGACTCAGGTGAAACATGGAGATTGGAGGAGATGGGGGGGGGGGGGAATATGAGGGACTTAATGAGGATGAATTGCATGTATTCCTGCATAGAAAAATGATACTGATAATACTCATATGAACCTTCTCAGTTAATAGAGAAGGTAGAGGGAGCTTTTATAGTTGAAGCACAGGAGAAAACTGAATTGTAGAAATCACCATATGAGAGAATATTGGCTGAAATATGACTTGTATTCGCAATTCAGTTGTTATATACTGCTTTATCCTAGCAACTTTTGCCCTTTTAAAGTTTTTATTTGAATGCTTAAAAATGTTTTATGATTCACATACTTAAGACAATGATGCAAAAATCATTTTTTATCCTTTATTCTCATTTCCATTCTCAAAGTTACTGCTACTGTAGTTCCAACTATGTATTAGAATTATGAAACCAGGCCAAAAGAGAATTGTCTAGCTATTAAAAAACACCTCCTGGTTTTCTGAAAGTGATAGGAGGTGCTCTGAATCTGGTAAAGTTTGTGGAAAGGTGTTACTTATCTTGGCATCACATATAGTTGCATTCATAAATGAAATTTATTTTATTCACTGTTATAGAACACCTGATCAAAGGAGAGGGAGAGGTAAAGCATTCCAATATTGTCTACTATGCAGCAGTGTCTGTGACTTTTACAAATATCTTATTTGATAATTTTCATTTTCTCACAAAAGTTCTATAAGATAGGTGCTATAATTAATCCCATTTTACAGATGAGTAAACTGAATTAAAAGGAAGTTTGCACTTGCACAGGATCACACAGTTAAATATTTGAGGTCAGATTTGAACTCAGGCCTTCCTTATTCCATGTCCAACAATCTCAACAATCTTCAGCTGTATGACTCAACTGCATAAAAGAGAACAAAAACACTTTTGGAGTTTTCCTATATATGATGATGATGAAGAATCAAAAAATATATAAAGTATAGTTTTGACTTAAGAAATTAAATGTTCTTTAAATGTTGAGTTTATTGGGGCAGCTAGGTGGCATAGTGGATAAAGCACTGGTCCTGGAGTCAGGAGTACCTGGGTTCAAATCTGGTCTAAGACACTTAATAATTACCTAGCTGTTTGGCCTTGGGCAAGCCACTCAACCCCGTTTGCCTTGAAAAAACCTAAAAAAAATTTTTTTAAATGTTGAATTTATCATATGAGGATTTTTGGTATTATGATATTTATCTGCTTTTAAGGAATATGCTCCTGCATAATATTCACTTGGCACATAAGTCAAAGCTCAGAAGAGTTGTGGACTGAGACCCCTTGGAGATTTCTTTCTTCTTCTCTCATTAGTCATGGCATCCAGTCTCAGAATAAGAAGCGCTCCATCTAAGGGTGCAAAATTTCTGAGACTTTGAAAGGCTGAAATAGAGGAAACACCCTGCAAAAAAAGAAGGTTAAAAAAGAATGAGGATGGAGTTAAAATGAATAGCAAGTAGTTTTGCCCAACACACTTTAAATGAAACTTCTAAACAGACCTTAAAGCAATAGAACCTCCCCTAAAACAGAGGTAATTCTCAACTCAAGATATTGTGGAGGAACTTCAGTAAAGGTCTATCTCATGTGGGTAAGAGGGGAGTAGAGCCCAGCATAGGTTAAAGAGCTAGAAAGTCAGTGGGAGGCTCTTAGCCACAGCACAGATCAGGGGCTCAAAAAGTTAGTGGTCAGCAGGCAAACATTGAGAGTCCCAACCACAGCTCAGAAGACTAAGTTGAATTCTTGTGAATGCTGGTGAAACCAGCAAGAAGGGTTGGGTTACTCTAATATATGGAACAAACTGCCGACATGTGAGCTGACATAAGCAAACTGTAAGCCAGGTCACTAACTCCAGTAAATAAAGCTTAGTTCTATGTTGTCTTTGCCCTGGTAAGAGTACTCAAATATAAAAATTTTCAAAAATGAAAACAGAACAAAATAAAACAAAAAGTATTAACCATAAAAAGCTATGATTCTGTCAAGTACCATAAAAATGCCATCTCTGAAGAAAACAGTGACAAAATGTTTATATATGAAGTCTCAAAGGGAGTTTTGAATTGGTATCAAGTCATAAAAGATAATTGGGAAGAGCTTAAAAAAGAATATTAAAAACTAAAAAAGAGAGGATGAAGAAAAATGGAGAAAAGAAATGAGAGCTGGGCAGGATAATTATTGAAAATTGAAGAAAACAGTCACTTTAAAAATAAAATTGGCCAAATAAAAAAAGAAAGCAACTCCAAATGTAAAATTAACCAACTGAAAAAAAAGAAACTCATAAGTTAATTGAAGAAAACAAAACCCTAAATAGTTGATTTGGATGAATAGAAACTAATATCTCTAAAATTCGATCAAATAAAATCAAAAGATGAAAAAATAGAAGAAAATGTAAAGTGCCTCTTTGGAAACATGTTCTATCTGGAAAATTGATCAAGGAGAGATAATTGTGAATTATTGGTATACCCGAAAGCCATGATGAAGAAAAAGAGCCTGGATAATATCTTGCAGGAAATCATAATCAAAAACTATCCTCATATTCTAGAACAAGAAGATAAAGCAGTCCTCAAAAGAATCCACCACCCCTAGAAAGATATTTCAAAATAAAAATCCTCAAGGAATATTTTAGCTAAATTTTGAAATTTTCAGCAAAAGGAGGAAATGCTTCAAAGGTGCCAAAGTGTAACAACAGGAAAACACAGTCAGGATTACACCAGACACATCATCAGAGGGTCTAGAACAACCTTGCTTTTAAAAATTTTTATTGAAACAGGAGACAATATATTTTGATTTGCCATTTTAGTGAGAACACTGATCAACTTTGTTTACTAAAGCATTTAGAACAATGCACAGACAGGCCACATAATATCATCCTGCAGGGCCACATATGATCTCTGAGCTACAGTTTGGATAGCCCTGGTCTAGATTATGATATTATGGAGTAAAAAGGAGCTTGGATTATAACCAAGAACAAACTATCCTACAAAATTCAGCATATTCTTTCAGGGGAAAATATTTCAACAAAATAGAGGACTTTCAAACTTATCTGATAAAAAGAACAGAAGTAATCTGAAATTTTTAATCTTCAAATACAAGACTCAAAAATTAAATTAAAATTTAAATTTGAAGAAAAAATGTTAGTTATTAAGACTAAGAAAAAAGTTTTAGTAAAACTAAATGGAAAGACAAAACCTTTAAATCTTGAGAATTGTATTTTCCTTAGGACAGTTGAAAGGAATATATTTAGTGAATGTGGGAATAAATTGCTCATGATGTGAACATTTACTATGGTCCATGAATGTTGTATTTCCTTTGGGTCATTTGGAGAGAAGGTACTCAGGCAAAGGTTGTAGGAATAAGTTGATAATGATGGCATTTTAGCTCACGAGAGTTACATTTTAATTGGGAAAGTTGAACAGGAATATACTTGAATGGAAGATGGTCAGGATGGTGATAATATTTATGGTTCTGAAGAATTATACTTGTATCAATATAGTTTAAAAGGAATATACTTTGACAGGGTGGTAGTACAAGATAGGTATAATAAAGACATAGAAAAATGATTATACTGGGAGGAAAAAGATGGTAGCATTAAAGGATAATTAACACCATGTGAAAAGGCATAGTAGTCAGAAAGAAGGGAGAGTGTAAATAATGTGTAAAGCATAACTCTAAATAGATTTGGTTCAAAGAAGCAATGATATATGTGTGTATATATATATATATATATATATATATATATATATATATATATTCCCAAATGGGAATAGAAATTTATCCTGTGGATCAGTGGAATCAAGATGATGGAGAGGAGGTGGGAATTTCTAGAAATTCTACACCAGACCACTCCAAATGTTTTAAAATTTTGACTTTAACCAAATTCTAAGGTGACAGAATACACAGGAAGAATGAGTGAAATAATTTGCAGGCACAAGACAACTTAAGAAATCCACAGGAAGAATTTGTTCCACTGGGATTTGTAGGGCCACAAAGCAATTAAAGCCTCCCAGGAACAGTTCACAGAATACCTGGATCCCTGGGGGCGCTTGGTTCCATGGTAACCTGGTGGTTTTCAGACCTCTCAGTCCAGGAATTTGCCAAGACAGCTTTGTAGATAAGCAGAAAATCTCTGCCTCAACACAGTGAGCACAGAATCCAGGCCAGCACAGTCTTTAGCACTGCCCCATCACGAGGAATCTGTGGAGTCATCCAACAGTTGCTTCCAGAGTGCTCAACTGAAAGATGTTAAGAGGTTCAGGGGAGACTCCTCTATCCAGCAGAAGACTCTATTGATTAGCATCTACTCAGATCTATATCACAGTCTGCAGTTCTGTACTACCACAGCAGGTCAGAAAGCTTCCTCACAGATCTAGGGCAGAGGGTAGTGATTATGAGCATTCATAGATAAAAGCATAGGCCAGGAAAGCAGTCAATGCCTCTCATATAATCTTGAAGGAATTGAGGACCTGGGGTCTGTCCCAAAACTCCTCAAAACCTTTAGAAAGTGTGTAAAAGTTAGATCAATTGCTGAGGAAATGAGCAAACAACAAAAGAAAAAGTATCTGAGCCTAGACAATTACTTTGATCCCATTGAGGATCAAAATATATACTCAGATGATGACAAAATCAAATCTTCTATATCCAAATCCTCCAAAGGCTATGGAAAAGCTCAAAAAAAGATTTTGGAAATCAAGTAAGGAAGGTAGAGGAAAAATTGGGGAAGAGAAATGAGAGCAATGTAGAAAAATCATGAAAACTAAGTCAGCAATTTGATGAAGTAGGGAAAAAAATTACTGAAGATAATAACATGTTAAAAACCAGTGTAGGTCAAATGGAAGAAAGTATTCCAAAAGGTCAATAATGAAAATTCCTTAAAAAGTGGAATTGGTCAGATGAAAAAGGAGATTAAAAAAGAGCTCTCTGAAGAAAATAGTTCCTTCCAAAAGAATGGAATTAACAGAAATTAATGATTTTGTGAAGAATCAAGAAACAATAAAAAAAGAAAAAAATGAAAAACTAAATGAAAATGTGAAAGATCTCACTGGAAAAACAACTGACCTGGAGAACAGATCCAGAAGAGATAATTTAAAAATTATTGGACTGCCTGAAAGTCATGACCAGGAAAAGAGCCTAGACTTCATTTTTCAAGAAATTCTTCAAAAAATTTGCTCCTCATATCCTCAAAGCAGAGGGTAAAATAGAGATTGAGGGAATCCATTGATCACCTACCAAAAGAAATTCTAAGATTAAAAACTCCCAGGAATATTATAGTCAAATTCCAGAAGTCCAAGTAAAAGAGAAAAAATTACAAGGAACCAGTATGAAAGAATCCAAATATCATAGAACTACAGTGAGGATTACACAGGATTTAATAGCGTCTACATTAAGGGTTCAAAGGACTTGGAATATGATATTCTGGAAGGCAAAAGAACCTGGATTACAACCAAGAATCAACTACCCAGAAAAACAGAAAATCCTCTTTCAGGAGAAAAGAAGGACATTCAATAAAATAAGGGACTTTCATACATTCCTATTCATATGACCAGAGCTTATTAGAAAGTTTGATCTTCAAGTACAAGACTTATATAATGGTTTGATGGGATGGGATAATTATGAGGAATTTAATGATGTTAAATGCTTATTTTTGTGCATGGGAAGATGATACTGATAACTCATATGAATATTCTTATTTATTAGAACAGTTAGAAGGAGTATATATAGACAAGTCATGGGAGCAGTTGAATATGAAGGTTTAATATATTATAAAGATGGAGTGAATGGGTGAGAAAGGAATGTATTGGTAGAAAGGGAAAGGTAAGGTAGAATGGGCTACAGTATTTTACATAAAAGAGGCAAGAAAAAGCATTTGCAATGGAATGAAAGGGAGGAAGGTGAGAGGGAATGAGTAAGCCTTCATTCTCATTTGAAATGACTCATAGAGGAAATAATATATACACTCAATTGGGTATGGAAACCAGTCTTAGCTTAGAAGGGGAAAAAAGGAGAGGAAAGGGATGGGAGAAAGGTAACAGAGGGAGGGAAGGGGGTGCAGGAGATAAAACAGAGGGAAGATTGTGGGTTAGGGTAGCCAGATACAACACATTTTTAAGGAAGGTCAGGGTGAAAGGAGAGGGAGAATGGAAAACTGGGAGTGGGGAGGGATAGTATGGAAGGAAATATAGCTAGCAATGGCAATTGAGGGGAAAAAAAACAAAAAAAAATGAAGCAACTTCTCTGATGGTCTTATGATAAAGAATGGGATCCATACCAGACACAGAGCTGATGCTATCTGAACACAGACTAAAGTCTATTTTATTCTCTCACATTATTTTTCTTGAGATTTCTTTATCTTTGTTGGGGAAGCAGGATTTTGTTTACTATTACAACAAGACTATTGTAGTATTGTGAAAATAAATTAATTAAATAGAAAAAAAGAATGAAGGACAAACAAAATTGATCACATTAGAAGGTGAACTATTTGTTTTGTTACTATTCAAGTAATTGTCTCTACGAAGTTTTTTCAATTGCTATTTAGCTTAATTACCTAGAAGTGTTATTTTTGTTGGATCTGGCCCACTCCTCTCAGTTTCCTAATTTTATCAGTGGAAGGATGTATGAAATAGGAGAATTTCCAGTAACTTGTTATAGAAATATAAGTTAAAATATTCACGTTTGGGCAAATATTATTGGACCTAAGTCTTAGAAATAATTTTTAAAAGTTACTTACAATTAATTATCCAACAGTTAATATATCCACTCATTTGTTTCTTGTCTAAGAAATTTAAGGGTTTAACACTATTTACAAAGACCAAGTAACATTCTCAACAAATTTCAATTTGCCCTATATCAAGAAGAAATAGCAATCTCAACTTTCTTGTTTAGTTATCCAAGTATAGCTAAAGAGAAAATCCCTGTGTTAAGAGCTTCCAATATTCTGTCACAGAAAAATGGTCAGGATCCCCTGTTGAAATCTATAAGAGTGAACTTACTTATACTGTTTATCATTTCACACCAGAAGAAAAGTAACATTTACTTCTGAGTTTACTGTAGGTTAGATTAGTTTGAGACACTGGTTATTTTTCATGTTCTTCTCTATTGAGATTTACAACCTAGACTTGGTTTTTATGACCTGGATACCAAGTGAAGTCCTAATTTATTCCTATTTAAGTAGATATAAAATGATTACCTGCACTGGTAATTTTGTTGTTTTGTCTTTGGCTTATAGAAAATTTGTATCTCTTGACACATTTGTTGCAAAGAAAAATTTGTCTCCCAAAAAAGCAGTTGGTATTGCTTTCTTTCCAGGGGTAAAATAAACCTCTTAAAGAGGTGATTTGGGAGGCTAATTTGGGTTTTTAAGAAAATATTGTATTTGGTCTGTCAAACATAGCTCAATAAATGTTTGTTGAATTGAACAAAAAGAAATTTATCCTATCCTGAAGGAGGAAAAAGGGGATAGACAGTGTGAGACTGATAGCGTTCAGAAGGAAAGCAAAGGTGAGCAAGGATAAGGGGAAAGGAGAAATAAAAGTACATCGAGAAAATAGTATGAGCTTCAAATGCTTGCAAAAAGATTACTCTTGGAAACTATTTTTGCATGTAATTGGGAAAAAGAAAAAATAAAGAATAACATGGAAAGACAAAATGAATTTATATAAAATGAAATGAGCAGAATTAGAACATTCTACATAGAAACAGCAGATTTGTAAGATCCTTTACTGTGATGATAAAAGTTCTATCTATTTCCAGAGAAAGAACTGATGGAATCTGAATGTAGATACTTTTCTTTAATTTCTTTTGGGGCGGGTTTATCTGTTTTCTTTCAAAGCATGACTTACATGGAAATGTGCTTTTCATGTGTATGTAACTATTTCAAATTGCATGCTTTTTCAGTGTGAGGAGGGGTGAGAGATAGAATTTGGAACTCAAAATATGCAAAAATTGTGTTTGAATGTAATTTTAAAATATTAAAGAACAAAAAAAATGTGTGCCTTGAAAAGTAGAATAAATTGGACTGATAAATTGAATGAATTTGTGTTATACTCACTACTTTTTCCTCACAATCTTATACTATTGCTGTGCTTGTAACATTCAAATATATAAGTTTCCCAATAGGGAATTTGCCCCAGGCATTTCTCTTGCCTGATTCTCTTCAGAAAAGATTGGGCATATCTGAGCAATTGGAAGATATCCAGCTAACTATCTGGCATAGCTCTGGTAAAGATATTCCTCAGATATGGTAAGGTGATAATGATGATGTTTGTTCTTCATACTTAAAAAAGATCATTACATCAGAGAGGTGATGCCTTGATATGAATGGGAATTGGATTTCAGTGGGAGTTGGGGGATTTTTAGGCTAAGTCACCAGCCTCATTCTCTCCTCCAGAGCCATTGGGATCCAGTAGTCATATATGAATGAGGCTGACTGAAAGATGAGAGACAATAAGGGAAAACTGATTTGACCAAGTGACTAGAACAGAGCTAGGCAAGTTTCTCATTCAAGATTTGAACCCAGGTCCTTCTGACTCCATGGCTGGCATGTTCTACACACTGTGCCATCTAATTACCCTAAGAAGATTAGCTAAGGTCATGTAAACTAGAAAACATTTCAGCTCCTTCTCTATTATTCTTTGAATTATACTTTCCCCCCTTCTATAGCAATTGATCATTTGAAGTTATAGGATCACTTTATTATATCTATCTATATCCATATATCCATATATTGATGTCAATATTGATATAGAGATTTTTGGTTATATACATAAAAGATGTTTTCTTTTATCTCATAGTAATGACAGAAAATAACAGGTTATGAAGATACATTCCACATATGAGATTCTGTGATTCTATTTTATGCTAAGTAGAGATGAGAAGTGATCTGATGTTAACATGCATTCCAATCACCAACCTTGGAATCTAGAAGAAACTCATGTTGAAATTTTGTCTCTACATGGTATTTCCCAACTTGTCAGTGCTGTTGATGATTCTCTAAAACATTAAGTTTTACATATATATATATATATATATATATATATATATATATATATATATTTATATATTTTTTTCTATCTACCCACCCAGCACTTTCCTATTCCAAGTAAATCTGAGAACTTAACAGTGCCAAAAGTAAAGGTATCATTTTCAGAGTCAGTTTCTTTTACAGTCACACTTTATTTCAACAGCCTCATAACTTTACATACAATTCATAATGCCAGAGCAGCTAGATGGCGTAGTGGAGAGAGCACCAGCCCTGGAGTATGGTGGACTTGAGTTCAAATCCAGCCTCAGAAACTTAATAATTGCCTAACTGTGTGACCTTGGACAAGTCAATTAACCCCATCTCCTTAAACGGAAAAAAAATTTTAAAATTCATAATGCCTAACTTTTTAAACATTGTTATGAAAAGTCTCTTTAACCTAAAAGTGTATAACATTGCTTAATTTAACTTGAACTTCTTAGAGTAGTCTTAATCCTGCCTCTTCTTTCTTTCTTTAATCTCTATGTTATTATTTATTTAACCAGATTTTAGTTAAAGTGGTTAATTGCTTTCTCTTTGATTAATAATGTTTAATGAATCTTTATGTTATTTTTAAATAGCACTGTGGAATAATTTGAGACTTGGGATTATAAGATTTTTGAGGTAGGAGAAACTTTATATTGTATCTAATTCTATGCCTTAATATGTAGACGGATAAACTGAGACCCAGAAGATTAACTGACTTTCCCAGTGTTACTCAAGAAGTAAGAAGGAAATCCTGACTATGGTTTAGGAGGCATATATTGTTTTCTATCTCATTTAAGATTTCTTCTTTTTTTATATTTAAAGACTATGGAATCTTTTATCAAATTCCTTACATTTGACATTGGATCTAGATATATTCAATCGCAATCTACCTAGTAAATAGGAAAAACATTTACTGTATTTTCCCATGCACCTTAATTTGGGGGCCCAAAATTTGAAAAGCAATGTATTACATAAAGTTACTGAACTCAAATTTTAGTCATTATGAAATTCAAAGATCTTCTGCTCATAGCTTTCAGGCATCTTTTGGGTAAGACTGGTATGTGTAGACATGCTTAGTCCACCAAATGTGTCCTTTGAAATCAGTAACTTCTTTTTCACCAGTAATTCTACTTACCTCATGTTGATCCATCTTTGTGCACACATGAATTCCAATTGCCCTTTCCTTTTCTATCCATATCTTAAATTCCCTTTCTACATCAGACCGTTTTGCTGACTTTCCTCTCATGACTTTCTTCTGGCATGGTGTTTTCAGTGGAGTTTCTTCATCCTGGAGTCAGT
This sequence comes from Macrotis lagotis, assembly GCF_037893015.1. Taxonomy (NCBI): domain Eukaryota; kingdom Metazoa; phylum Chordata; class Mammalia; order Peramelemorphia; family Peramelidae; genus Macrotis; species Macrotis lagotis. The sequence continues at coordinate 200,272,465 of NC_133663.1, forward strand.
CTCGGATTGTTTTTTTTCAGTTAAGGGAGTACTAAATTGCCATTCAGTAGTATGACTTCCATTCACTTTTGCAAACTGAATCACTTTGTACTTGAATTTGGCACTACAAAAATCTTTTCTGAGCCATTTCTGGGTAGAACATGGCAAAACATAAGCTAACAGACCAGTAACAAATGTGAAACAATGAGTTCAAAGAAAACAGGTGCAAAAAAGTAGGAAATGCAAGTAAAATAATCTACAACTATTATATAGAATGTTCCCAGTATTTAGGCCCCCAATTTTTTTGGAAAGGGGCACCTCTTACATATATAGGGAAATATGGTAAGCAGGAAAATATGTGATAGTATTCAAAGGACTGGCAGACAGCTATTTAAATTCATGAAAATCATTTAAATTTTCTGGGCTTCAGTTTTCACTTTTGAAAACGAGAATAATAAAGTCTTTCTTAACCTGCTTGCTAGAATTGTTAACAGAAATTGACAAAAATAAAAAAAAGAATATATTTTGTTATATGCTTTAAAAATGTTAAGATTTTGCATTACCACTAAAGTATATCTTACAAGTGCATTACAGAGATGGAATTTTAGGAGTAGAGAAAATTTTGGCTTCTGCCCATTGTATGTGTCCATATAGAAAAGATATATTAACATTTAGGAAGTTTCCAATCTTCTATTTTTTAATCTATCACAAAACATTAAATTCAAGTCATGAATTCTATATTTTTTCTATTACTTTAAAAATAACTTCCAATTATTGACCATTCACTGATTTGATGATTATTTTCTGAATAAGGTTCTGTAAGACTGAAATAATTTTACGCAAAGTCTATTGTACTAAATCAATTGATCTAAAACCAAATTGTTCAATTCATTTAATGATAAATTCACCAAGATGTCATCATCATCATTTCTGTGAATTTAGGAATGACTTTATTTTCTAAAAATTTTATAGTTACATTAAGTATTTTTTCTTCTACCTGTGAAATAGTATATTTCATATCAAAAAGCAACATGAAAATAGTTACTTGTCTGAAAGCTGCTTCGATCTGAACTACATAAAATGAGAATGAATTAATAATAAGAGTATCTTTTTCATTTTGCAAAGTAATTCACATAGGATTATTTATTTGCTCTTCACAACAAATGGTGAAATAGATATTACAAACATTATTGTTGCCATTTCACAAATAAGAAATCTAAAGCTCAGAGAGACAAAAAAATTGCCAAATTAATAGAATTTCATATAAGATACAATTATTTAATTCTTTCCTAAGTATTCTGCTTCATTATTAGCATTTTGTTCTTTAACTTTATTTGAAGAATTTTTAAAGAGGAAGAGGATGATGAAGTGGAAAATAAAAACGAAACAGTCTAGTTGAATCAAAAGGTCTGAACACAAGTTTTGACTTTGCTACCTCTCACATTATCATAAGTGGCTAAGTATTTAACCTCTCTAAACCTCAGATTTTTCTTATATAAAAAGAGCATAATAATATTTTCATTGCCTATTTCATGGTGTTGTTACAGAGAAAATTATTTGTAAACCTATAAAAATTCTACATGGAGGAGGGTTATTATTCTCTTTAGTCAGTTTATTATGTCACAGTCCTAGATATAGATGAACCCTTAATTCATCTAGTCCAACCCTCTTGTTTGACAAATGAGGACACTAAGACCCCAGGAACATTACATGACTCATTCATTTACACAGTAAGAGTCTAGACAGGTAGATAGATAGATAGATAGATAGATAGATAGATAGATAGATAGACAGATAGACCAAAAGGTGAGGCAAAGAGTCAGGCAACTAGATCTTTTCTTGAACTATACATTGTGAATATTGGGATAAAATGCAAACAAGCAAGCCATGCTTGCCAGCTAGGTGGCACAGTGAACAGAACACTGGCCTTAGAGTCAGAAGGACAGGAATTTGAATCCAGCCTAAGATACTTGACACTTACTCGCTGTTTGACATGATTATCTTGCATCCACGACCATCTCAAATCATCCTAATTCATATCTGGCCACTGCACCCAGATGGCTCAGGAGGAGAAGGTGATGTTCAAATACAATTCACATGTTTGACATGGCATCACCTCTCTGAAGTCATGGTCTTCTTCAGGAATGAGAGACCAAACATCACTTTCTAATGAAGGGAGCCAACACATAAAGGGAAACTGGCAGCAACAGCAAGAAGTGGCAGAGATTCTAGGAAAGAGAAATTGAAGGTCATCTCTCAGATCCATTGCTCTCTGTACGAGGTGGTATTTTTGAGAGGCAATAATTAGTTTCAGACTAAGGCCCCAGTAACAAGTTCTGGCCATAATGTCCAAAGCATGTGACATTTCCTTCTCTAAGCTCAGGTGTTCAGCTTCAACTCAGCCATTTAATAGAGTCTTCTGTGATCAAAAATGTCCAAGATAAGATCTCTGGGCGCTCTTGTAACCAACCCTTTTGCTGTGGTTGTAACTCCAGAGATGTACTTCCTGGTTGTCAGGTTTACTTACATTATGCCTACCACCAATAAACATTGAGAGAAAAGTTTCTTTGTCATCAATGGCATGAAGTCCCAAATCAAGTGATTGACAGATATTGATCAGTTTGCATCTGTGCATCTAAATCAGATTTTCTGTATTCAGATGCCTATTAAATGCTATTAAGAAAATATAGATGTTTCCTTTTATAAAGTTTTTAATTTAGTGATATTTGTACATAGGAAACTTCAAGAGATCAGAAGTAATATCTCTAATAAACTTGACTGTTCAGATTGAACCTAACTGACACAGTTTCTCCTTGAATCCTCTCTTGAAATGACCAGATTCTTGTGACTTAGTGTTGTTTTTACTGATTATAATTTACTGATGATAATATATATGAATTTAGCATTCTGTATAAGTTAAGTAGTTATTAAATAGTTTATGCATTGTTATTTTGCTAAATAAAATTAAAAGTAAAAGCAAAAAAATTTAAATTTTATAGGACAGGCAAGTAAATGAAATGTCAAACATTCCCTAATTGTCCATTGTAATATTGATTTACAGAACTTTATAAATTGTTTCTGAAGTCTCTCAGACACAAAAAAAATCTCAGTTTGCTACTATTTTAGTAAAGAAACCCACCATCTCTCCACAGAACAGTATATTTTAAAATTAAATTCTTAGGCTTGGTCATCATTATTCAACTTGCCCACCTTAGCAAAGCAATGTCAGATGGACAGTAGGTAACTGATAGAATCCCTGAAAAGGTAGGGATTTTGTTTTATTGGGGGGGGGGGCTTATGCTTATACCAACAAATGTTTTGGAAGACTTAATAGTAAATAAAAATCCAGTCCAAAATTATAATTCCATGAGGTGAGAACTGATTTCATCCACTGCAAGAAGGTGAATCAAGTGCTGGAATAAAGAAGGAACAAGTAAAAGTGCATCTCTGGTTTAGGTGTGCTTTTCCTTTCTCAAAGTGGACTCTTAGCAACAGTGGTTGAGAGACCCAAGATGTAGGTATTACTCACTGTTCTGGGTGAGGGTTGGGGTAGCAAAGTCCCCTTTGACTGCCTAGTTACCCTAGGGCTCCAGCTCTTTCTGGGGAGATGTGATTGATACCTGAGAATCAGCTTCTTGAAGCTGCAACCTGGAAATGTAAATGAACTATATTATATATACATATACATATATATATATATACATGTATATATATATGGATAGAGAGAGATAGAGAGATCTATCTATAGTATGGCATATATATGTATAATATATATATATATATATATATATTAGAAAAGTTTCAGTTCTTTTTAATACATATTGCCTCCTTTATTGCCTCCTTTGTAATTTTTTTTAATTTTCAGTTTTATTGTTTTACCTACCTTTCCAATTTTTAGTAGTTTATTGATTTGGAGAGTGCTTGGTAGAGTTAGATTGAATAGTCTGATGCTTGAATTCTTAGTATGTTACTTATCATGTCCTTGACTATTTACTACCCACTCTAAAATTCAATTTCTTCTTTTTTTTTTAAATGTAGATGAAGGGAACAACTAGGTAGCACAGTGGATAAAGCTCTCACCCTGGAGACAGGAGTACTTGAGTTCAAATCTAGCCTCAGACACTTAATAATTGCCTAGCTGTGTGACCTTGGCAAGTCACTTAGACCCACTGCCTTAAATAAATAAAATTCTTAAAAATTTAGATTGAAGGGGGCAGCTAGGCAGTACAGTTGATAGAGCACTGGCCCTGGAGTCAGGAGGAGCTGAGTTCAAATGGGACATCAGATACTTAATTGCCTAGCTGTGTGCTCTTGGGCAAATCACTTAACCCTATTACCTTGCAAAAACAAAAACAAAAACAGAAACAAAAACAAAAATGTAGACTGAAATACTGTGTGTGCCAGTCAGTAGTCTTAATCAAGGGGGACAACTCAGGTAAGAATCATGTTGCATCATGCCAAAGATATTCCAAAGGAACATATTATTTTATATAAGTTAACTAGGGTGAGGGGTTCCTCCCCTAATAATGCATGAATCAAATAAAATTTTACCAAGATTCCTCACTTATCAGTAAAAATCCAGGAAATACTTTGAATATAGAAAAATTAGAGATAGTATAGAATAAAAGATAGACTTGAAATTTAAAGTCAAGACATTCATTTTTCTTTTTTTTTCTTTTGTTTCAATTACATTAAAAGGTAGTTTTTGATATTCATTCTTTTGTGAGCTTTTGAGTTTCACATTTTTCTACCTTCCTTCCTTTTTCTGCTTTTCCTTCCCTCCCCCTCCCAATGGCAGTGGACAATCTGATATAGGTTATACATGTACAATCTTGTTTAATATATTTCCATACTTCATATTGTGAAAAAGGAATTATAACTAATGGAGAAATATCTGTGGGAAAGAAAGAAAAATATATAAAAAAAACTATGAGTAAACATAGCATGCTTTGTTCAGCATTCAGAAAGATGATATAGTTTTTTTCCTCTGTATGTGTATGGTATTTCCCATTACAAATTTCTCTGAATTTATTACTTGAGCTGCTTGATTACTGAACTGCTGAGAGGAACTAAGTCCATCCTAGTTGATCGACTCAAAATCTTGCTGTTAATGTGTCCAATGTTCTCTTGTTTCAGCTCAATTCACTCAACATTATTTCTTGCAAATCTTTCCCTTCCTTTCTAAAGTTCAGTCACTCATAATTTCTTAAAGAATAATACTCAAGCACATTTATATTCTTGTTCAGTCATTCTCCAACTGATGAATATCTTCTCAATTTCTAATTTTTGTCACATTTACAAAAAGAGCAGTCAAAAATATTTTTGCATATGTGGGTCTTTCCCCCTTTTTATGCTCTCTTTTAGATACAGACCTAGTAGTAATATTCCTGGATCAATGATGGAGAAGGCCATCTCTATCCAGAGAAAGAACTTTGGAGTTTGAATCAAGACCAAGACTGTTACCTTTAATTTTTGAAAATGTTATCTTAATATGTAATTTTGCTATCCCTTATACTTTGTTTCTTCCTTAAGGATATGATTTCTCTCTCATCATATTCAACTTAGATCAATGCATACTATGGAAACAATGTAAATACTAACAGACTGCCTTCTGTGTGGGGTTGGGGGAGGGAAGAAAGAGTAGGGGAAAAATTGTAATGCTCAGAATAAATAAAATCTTTTCAAAAAAATATATACATTGTTTTATTGCCCTTTGAGCATGGTTCCAAATTACTCTCCTGAATTCTACAAACAGTGCATTAGTGTCTGAAAACTGTCTATTAATATTCTTTGACCATTTATAAATTGAAGAATGATTTGTAATCTTATAAATTTGACTTAATTCTCTATGTATTTTACTTTTTGATGAATTATTTTCCTTTTCCATTTGGTCAATTTTGCTTTTAAAAGTATTGTTTCCTTCAATAAATTTTTCATAATTCTCCTGCAAGAGTTTGATTTCTTTTCTCTATTTTTCTTCTTCCTCTCTAATTTCATTTTTTTTATCCTTTCTGAGCTCTTCCAAGAGTCTTTTAGGAGGTGAGACCAATTCATAAACCCTTTGAGTCGTCACATATTCGCATTTTCTCTCTGCTTTCCTCTTCTGAGATATCTTTTTTATCATCCCTATCAGAATAATAGCTTTCTATGGGTTAACTCTTTTTCTTTTTGTTATTTTTGCTCATTTAAATCCCAGGCCTTCTGTGCTGGGAACCAGGGGTCTGGTCCCTGGTTTACTGCTCTGGCAGGTTTGTTCCCTATGTTAGGATAGCTTGACTCTGCACCAGTATTCCAGGGCTTAAATTTTGTCTTTTTAGCTGGAGTTGAGACCCTCACTGCTAGACTGCTATATCTCTGGCCTGCTAAGCCAGAACCTGAGCTTCTCTGTGTCCTCTCTCCCACCATCTCTTCCACCTATGCTGGGCTACACTCCCCTTTTATCCACATGAGACACACCTGCTTTGAAACTGACAATTTCTTTCACTCTGTTCTTTTCTTTGTTTCTCTTTTTGTATGTGGGGGAGAAGGGGGACTTCTGTCACTTTAGGGTCTGTTTAAGAGCTTTCATTTAAAGTTATTTCAGGAAAAGCTCCAGGAGCTTCCTAGCTTCACACCACCATCTTGTCTCTACCCAAGTCCCTTTAGCTGTTTTTCACTGGTATATGATATTTTATGGTCTTATTTGACATTTTTTGACAAATTTAGTGGAGTAGCTTGCCATTTCCTCCTCTAGTTCATGTTAAGATGAGTAAACTGGGCGAAAATGTTAAATAATTTGTCCACATTATGTTTCAAGTCACATTTGAACTCAGGAAGATTGGTTTTCTTGTTTCCAGGTCTGGCACGCTACCTACTGTCCAGAGACAAAATAGTTTGTGAGCAAATTCATCTGTATTTAACCTTGCCTCTTCCCATATATACATACATACATAATATATCATTAATAGAATTGTATGACATTATAATGTTTATCATTTTGGAAGTCTCCATATAGTCTGAGCAATGAAAATAAAGAATAAAACTCATTTTTATAAGTATGTATTTCCAAGAACTTATGTTTCAGAAAATGAAATGGGGGGGAAATTATTCTTTTTTCCACTCAGTCTTCTGATATAAGTCGACTTCACCTTTGGAAAAAGTGAAAGATGTACCTGACTGGTGGCTGAAAATTCAATTATGAGAGCTCGAACTCATATTTAATCATATATAATCGTCACAATGATCATGTCTGACTAACCCTTTTTCTTCAATAGATGCTATCATTTTATTTGCCCAAAGAATGCATTACAAGAGTTTAATGAGTTACATTCTTCCAATCTTTGGTATACAAATCTCAATGAAGCTAATCAGATACCAATGCATCCTAAATTTTGAAGTCAGTTCTGAATATAATAACCTTGCAGTTGGTAAGGAAAATTAACAAAAATTTCCCTCTTTTATTAAATCTGTACTCAATCCATCAAATATATATATGTATAAATATTATATATAATATATATATATGCAACTAATTGCATTTGGGGCTTATATTTATGTGAATAAAAAATTACTTCTCTCACTAGGTTATTACAACTAATCAAAAATCAAGAAACATCTACTAACTTCCAGGCAGTGTGCTAGGAGATAAACATACAAAGATGAAAAAAATCTATTCCCTCAAAGTTATTATAATCTAGAAATGGTAGATAATTTTACACATATTAGTAATTTTAAAATAGATTCAAGATAAATTGATGAGGAATTATTTAGCATATGAAGAGGTCAGAAAAAGTTTCATGTAGCAGGTAGTACTTGATAAAGAAGCTAGAGATTCCACTGAGAAGTGAAGAAGGAATATATTTCAGGCAGTAGGATATAAATAGTTGCAAGGCAGGGAGCTTGGAGATGAAGGAATTTATGTCAGGAATAATTAGAAGACTAGTTTGATAATAATGTGTGTGAAGGAGTTTGATATATGTAAAATATGGAAAGGTAGTTTGGAGTAAGGTTTTGAAGTATTTCAAACAGATAAAGGCAAATAAAATCCTATAGTCTGCCTTTATTCTAGAACAGTGCCAATGACATCCAGGTGATATCTTAAATTTCAAGTGAGTTGGATTTGTGTCAGGCAAGACTGTGTGAAATCACCAGCCTCACTCTCTCCTCCAGAGAGACTCCATCTCAGTCAAGTGGCAAGATACAATTCAGGTCCATTGGAGATGATGGTACAGGATACAGTCACAGTTATTTTCAAATGACAGAAGGAAGAGATAATAAAAATAAAAAAAATCTAGCCCATAAACCCCATGATATATTGTGAGCTTTTAGTGATAAAAAATGTGTATTCCTGTGGGCAAAGCACCCACTGGGACAATTCACTCTTTTTCCCTATGTATTTTTATCTATGATTTCTTGAAATATAGCATTAGAAGCTTAGACTTTGATAAAGTCTATTGGGATTCAATGGAACTGCTTGATTTTCTTTAAACCTATGGGTAAGGGTATGATTTCCTCCGTGGGTAGGAGGAAGAGGAGGGAGGGAAGGAGGGAAGGAGGAAGTTGGAAGGAAGGAAGGAGTGAAGAAAGAGCATTGCCTAATTGGAAGTGACCAGTTGAATCCTCAGTAAGGCAACTGCTACTACTCACAGATTGTTGTTTGTCCTTCATTCTCAAAGAAAACAAGTGATATCAGCATGGTGATTTCTTGACTTGCAATTGGAATTGTTTTTAAGTGAGATAGGAATCACTTAGCTTATTAAATGATATTGTCAGACCTATGCATAGGAAAGGCACTTTGCTTGCTATCTGAATGGATTGCAGTCACAGTAGTATTAAAGGCAAAGAGAACAAATTGTAGATAGTTTGGTGAGAGACAATCAGGGTCTCAATTAAGGAAATAATGGTAAGAAGGGAATATATGAGAAATCTTTTGGAGGTAGTAAATCACAATATTTACCAACTAACTAGATAAATCAAGTCAGAGATGAATTATTTTCCTTCCTTATATATATATATATATAATATAATATATTATATTATATATTATATTATAATATATATAATATAATATATAATATATATTATAAATATTATATTATATATCAGTAAATATATCATATATATAATATATAAATATATAAATATATAATATATATAATATATATATATATATAATAGAGTCTTCTGTGATCAAAAATGTCCAAGATAAGATCTCTGGGCGCTCTTGTAACCAACCCTTTTGCTGTGGTTGTAACTCCAGAGATGTACTTCCTGGTTGTCAGGTTTACTTACATTATGCCTACCACCAATAAACATTGAGAGAAAAGTTTCTTTGTCATCAATGGCATGATGATATTGATAGTGTGTATATAAATAACATATGTTGTGATTCCCTCAAAAGAAATGGGGAAAATCAAAAGAAGACTAGATCAGATGTGAGTAGAAAGAGATAGGGTAGTTATCTTGAACATATTGAATTTGCGATGACTTAGAGACATTAAATCTGACATATCCTAAAAGCAATGTGGCGCTAAAGACTAGAGTAACAGAGAATTTAAACATAGGAAAGTATACACCAGACAATAAAGAGTGAATTGCTAAAAAGGAATCAGCTTAAATAAGAAACTGTAGAAAGTTAGCAAGAGGGACATAATAAAGATATCCACTTCCTTTCATGTTTTTGTTTTTTTTTTTCTATTTTCTCATTTCTTTTTGTTAGATCGATATATTATCTTTCCAATTACATGTTATGAAAGTTGTTCAGCATTCATTCACTTGCATATTTAACACATTTTTCTACATCTATATCTTCCTACTGCTGTCTCCTCAGTGGTGAACAGTCTGCTAAAAATTGTATATGGACATTTGTGTTTAACATCATTTTAAAAAATTTATTTATTTTAACCCATATAATATATTTTTAAGTTATAAAATTTCCATCCATCCTCACTTTGCACCCCATCTCCTCAGTGACAAAGAGTCAAGGTTACCATTGTATATACATATTTTTGATAAATTGTTTACAGATTAGTTATTTTCAGAATGAGGATTAAGGGAAAGAGATACATAAGAGACAATTTTTATAAAGTGGTCATCAGATTCTGAAGGGTTGTTTTTTTTGTTTGTGTGCATGAGTGTGTGCATAAGCATGTGTGTGTATGTTTTTTATTTTGTTTTGTTTTTCTTCCTCTGAATGGTAATATCATTGTCCACAATCGATCTAATAGAGTTGTCCTACTGAGAGGAGCTGTTTCCATCAAGGTTGATCATCTCACAATGTTGATTTTTTTCATTCATTTTTATCCATATGCACATGTATGTTTTTATAATACAAAATTTCCTTCCACCTTTCCTTCCTACCCCCTCTCCTCAGTGGTGAATAGTCAGGTTAGTATTTTGCATGCATATTTTGATAAAAAATGTTTATAGATTAGTTATGTTTAGTTTGAGGAATTAGAATTAAGTTAAAGAGATAGATAAGAGATAATTTTTATAAAGTATTCATCGGATTTGGAAGAAATTTCTTTTTGTTCAGTTGGTTTTGTTTTGTTTTTTTTTTCCCTTCCTCTGGATGGGTATAACATAGTCCATAGTCGGTCTAATACAATGCCCTAGTTCTCTGAATTGCTAAGAGGAACTGATTCCAACCAAGGTTGCTCATCTCACAATGGTGTTGATGTGTACATAGTTCTCTTGATTCTACTCATTTTGCTCGACATCAGATCCATGCTTCTCTAGAGTTTAACTACTTGTGGTTTCTTATAAAATAGTAATATTTCATAGTATTCATGTACCATAAATAGTTGTCATTCCCCAATTGTTGGGCATCCCCTCAATTTCCCATTCTTTGCTACTGCAAAAAGAGCTGCTATGAATATTTTGAAATGTGTAGGTCTTTTACTTTTTTTAAAAAATTTCTTCTGGATACGTATCTAGAATTGGAATTGCTGTGTTGAAGGGTATGAATAGTTTTATTGCTCTGGGAATAGTTCAATAATGCTCTCCAGAAAGGTTGGATCACTTCATAATACCACCAGCAATGCATCAATGTCCCAATCCTCCCACAACCTCTCCAATATTAATAATTTTCCCTTTTTCTAATCTTGGCCAATCTTATAAGTGTGAGGTTATACCTCATAATTGTTTTGTCTAATCAATAATAATTTGGAGCATTTTTCATATGATCATATATAACTTAATTTCTTTATTTGAAAACTGTCCATATCATTTGATGATTTATCATTTGGTGAATTACTTGTGTCCTTGTAAATTTGATGCAATTCTCTATATATTTTAATAAATGAGACCTTTATCAAAGCTTGTAATTGTGAAGTTGTTATTCTTGCCCTTTTGTTGCTCCAGATGAATTTTGTTCCTATTTTTTCTAGCTCGGTACAAGTGCTTTATTTGATAGTTTGATTGGTATGGCACTGAATAAGTTATTTAATTTTAATAGAATTGTCATTTTAATTATATTAGCTCAACCTAAATGAGAGAGCATTTGACATTTTTCCAATTATTTAGATGTAACTTTAATTGGGTAAGAAGTACTTTATAATTGTGTTCATATATATATATATATATATATATATATATATACATATATGTAAATGCTGCTGATTTATGTGCATTTATTTCATAACCTGCTACTTCATTGAATTTGTTAACTGTTTAAAAGAGTTAATTTTCATGGATTTTCTAATTATATCATATCATATCATCTGCAAAGAGTGCCAGTTATTATTCCTTCAATTTCTTTTTTTAATATTATATTGAATAGTAATGTTGGTAATGGGCATACTGTTTCACCCCTGATTTTATTGGAAATGCTCTGAGTTTATTCCCATTACATATAATATTTGTTGATGATTTTAAATAGATAGTATTTATTATTTTAAGGAAAAAGTTCATTTATTCCTAAAATTTCTAGTGTTTTTTATAGAAATGGATGTTGCATTTTATCAAAGGCTTTTTCAGTAAATATTGAGATAGTCATATGATTTCTGTTGGTATTACTATTGATATGTTTAATTATGGTGAGTGTTTTTCTAATGTTGAACCATCCCTGACTACCAGGTATAAATCCTACTTGATCATGGTATATTGTCCTGATAATAACCTGCTGTAGTCTCATTGATAAAATTTTATTTAACAATTTTGCAACAATATTCATTAGGGAGATTGGTCTATAATTTTCTTTGTCTGTTTTGGTTCTTCCTGGTTTAGGTGTCAGCACAATGTTGGTGTCATAAAAAAAGTTGGGCAGAATTCCTTCCTACCCTATTTATAAAAATAGTTTATGAAAAATATGAATTAATTGTTCCTTAATGTTTGGTAGAATTCATAGACCTGGAGACTTGTTCATAGAGAGGATATTCATGATTTCTTCAACTTCTTTTTTTATGAATTGGAGTTATTTAAATAATTTATTTCCTCTTCTGTTAATCTGGACAGTTTGTAGTTTTGTAAATATTCATCCATTTCACTCAAGCTATTCTATTAATTGGCTTAGAGTTCGGGAAAGCATCTTTGAATTATCTTTTGAAAATTCCTCCTCAAAGTTGATTAGTTCACCATTTTCATTTTTGATACTGGTAATTTGGTTATTTTCTTCCTTTTTAAAATCAGATTAATCAAAGGTTTGTCTATTTTATTAGCTTTGTCATGAAATCAAATCTTAGTTTTATCTATGAGAGCCATAGTTTTCTTATTTCCAATTTCATTAATCTCTTTTTTGATTTACAGAATTTCTAATTTGGTATGCAACTGGAGATCTTTGATTTGTTCTTTTTCTAGCCTTTTTAGTTGCATGTCCAATTCATTGATCTCCTCTTTCTCCATTTTATTCATACGTATTAATGAATTTCCCCTCAAAACTGCCTTGGCTGTATCCCATAAATTGTGGTATGATGTCTCATTGTTAATATTATTTTCTTTGTCATAATTATTGATTATTTCTATTATTACCTGTTTGAGCAACCCATTATTTAATTTCCAATAAATTTTGTTTATCTTTCTATGACCCTTTATTACAGGTAATTTTTATTGCATCATGGTTTGAGAAGTATGTATTTATTATTTCTGCCTTTTTGTATTTGCTAATAAGGTTTTTGTGCCATGGTACATGGTCCCTTTTGGTACAGGTACCCTGTACTGATTACAAAAAGGCATATTCTTTTCTATACTCATTAAGTTTTCTCCAGAGTTCTAATATAAAAGTTTTCTACGATTTCATTTACCTTCTTAACTTCCTTCTTGTTTATTTTGTTGTTAGATTTATCTAGATCTGAGAGAGGGATATTGAGGTCTCCTATTATTAACATTTTGCTGTCTAAGTCTCCTTGTAATTCATTCAGCTCTTCCTCTAGGAATTTGGATGATATATCACTAGAAACATACATGTTTAGTAATAATATATAGCTTCATTGCTTTTAAAAAAGTGACTTAAAAAGATGTGGTTTCCTTCCTTACCCCTTTTAATGAAATTTATTTTTGTTTTTAACTTATCAGAGATTAGAATACTACCTCTGATTTTTTTTTTTACTTCAGCTGAGGCATAATATATTTTGCCCCAACCTTTTATCTTTACTATGTGTGTAAATCTTTGCTTCGAGTGTTTTTCTTGTAAACAACCAATAGTAGGATTCTGGATCTTAATCCATTCTGTTATTTGCTTCCCTTTTATGGGACAGTTCATCCCATTTACATTGCAGTTAAGATTACTAATTATGTATTTCTCTCCATGCTATCTTTGTACATTTATATTTTTCTCTTTTCTTTTCTCTTACTCTGCCTCAACAACATTTTGCTACCTTTCCCCTTTGACTTTTCTTTTAAAAATTTAACTTTCAGTTTATTTTCACTTATACTTTGTCTTCCCTTTTATCAGTATCTTCTTCTCTTATCTTTTCATTTCCCAGTCCCTCCTTTTTTGAAGATTAGGGCAGATTTTTAAACCCAGGTGGGATGTATGCTATTCCCTCTTTGGGTTAAGTCTATTGAATAGAATTACTCAGCATTCACATTCTCCCTTCATTCCCTCTTAAATTATAAATCTTGACCCTCTTTCCTTGGTGTTCTTTATTATACTAGTACTATTAACCAGGTATCATCAATCACAGTTTAATTATTTGACTGCTTGATAAGCTCATATTGTTATCAAGGCATCATCACAGATTGTTTGCTTGATTGCTTGATAAGTAGCATTGACTTAAATTTCATCAAATTAGACTTTAAATCATTTTATACCATACCCCCTTTTCAAATATCATTCAAGTTCACACAATCCTCTTCATCAGCCAAAGTATCATGCAAAGTCAAATCATTAACACCTTGTTAAGTAAGGCAAAGCCTACTTTCTTTCACACTTTACCTCCACTCATCCCCACCCATGGTACCTTACCTCTTCTTAAGTGATACAAGGCCTATTCTCTCTCTCTCCCACTTTACTTTTCCCTTCTCACCCAGGGCTGGGATCTAATTAACTCTAAGAATCTTAAAGATCTCTAAGTAATGGGAGGCTCTGGATGTCTCACCAGAGAATTTTACAAATGAGTGTAAGTTACAGGAGACACTGACTCAGGACACAGAAGTTTATGATGTCCTCATTAGAAAAGGTGTTAGGAACAGTAGAATTAAAAATGGGTCAAGGCATAAATGAGACACTTAAGTTTAAAGTTAACACCCCTGCTTTTCTTCAGGGCTTTTTGTCTCAAACAAAGTAATGTCATCTTGATCCTCTTCAACTGAGAGATAAGACCCAATTATACTCATATCCTTTATGTTCATTCTCTGCAAGTATATTCTCCCCTCTAATTATCCTAGGAGAGTTAAAGTTCTCAAGAATAGAAGTGATATATCTTCCCTTTTAGCATTGTATACAATCTGATGGTCTTGACCAAGATTTCATTTGTTTTTCTTTGCTTTGTTTTTTCCTTACCCTTTCCATTTATCTTTTTTTATGCACCTCTTGTGTTGTGTATTTATCAATTGAATTCTCTGTTCAGTTCTGGTCTTTGCGAAAGGAAATTCTGTAAGTCCTCTATTTCATTGAATCTTTTCCCCTGACAATATATGTTGAATTTTGCAAGTGGTATATTCTGAGGAGTAATTCCAGGTCCTTTGCTCTTCAAAATATGCTGTGCTATTCTAGGTCATCTGATCCTTCAGTGTTGAAGTTGACAGGTCCTGTGTGAGTCTGATTGTGTTTCCTTTGTATTTGAATAGTTTTCTTGTTGCTGCTTGCAATATTCTTTCCCTTACTTGAGACTTCTGGAATTTTACTATTACAGCCCTTGAAGTTCACTTTACAGCCTTTGGGATCTCTTTCTAGAGGGGTTCTGGGGATACTTTCAATGGTTCTATTGTTATCTTGTTCTAGTATTTGGACAGTATTCCATTATAATTTCCTGCATAATGTTTTTCAGATTCTTTTCTTGATCCAGGCTTTCTGATTCAGGTTGTGAAATGATCTAAGTTCACAGGGATTAAGTTAGGTTAGCAAATTTCTTAGGCCTGTTTCCAACTCTAAATTGGTAATGAAAAGGACTAAGTTTTCTTTAAATTCCATATGTCTGGTACATGAATACTATGGAATAGTATTGTTCTACAAAAAAACACAAATGGTCAGACTCTAGGGAAAGAGTTATGGGATCTGAAACTGAGTAAAGTTTGAGTAGAACCAAGAGAACACTGCACACATCAACAACATCATTGTGAGATGAACAACCTTGATGGAAATGGCTTCTCTCAGCAGTGCAGATGATGCAGAGAAACCTGGGCATGAGAGTGATGAGATCAATTGGAGACAAACTTTGTAAATCTTTTGTTTGCAATGTAAAGGGAATCTTCCTTCTTCCTTCTACACATGAGGGCCTTACCTCCAACCTGATTTGGATTTTATTGTTTTCTGGTGGGCAGCCAGGGAGCACAGGTCCTAGAAGACCATGGAAAAAATACCCCTCCCCCAAAGGCAAAATCTCCAATCAGGGACTTGAGTCACTCCCACGTAACTATCCCATCCCATGGGCTCTGGGAGAGGATTTAAGGAGACTGAGGGAGGGGCTTGTCCTCTTTTATCTTCCAGTCTCCTGCTGAACCCTGGCCAGCTGGCCTGGTCAATTCAAACAGCAATCCTCGTGGTCTTCTCTTTAAACTCTTTTTAACTTTTCTATTACTTTCTTAATATGCTGTAACTTCCTTTAATAAATTTCTATTTTCTTTCCAAAACCTGCATTCCTGAGTCTGTTGCGATTCATTGCAGGGCAGAACCTAATGCAAAAAACAAATCAGTGGCAACACAGAGAGCTAAGACAACTGTATTTAGCTGACTATGGACTAGTCAGAGAAAGAAAAACAAAACAAAGCAAAACACATACATACCAAAAAGAAAAAAAACCCAAACACTTCTGAATCTGATGAACACTATAAAATTTATCTCATAT
Organism: Macrotis lagotis; assembly: GCF_037893015.1. Lineage (NCBI taxonomy): Eukaryota > Metazoa > Chordata > Mammalia > Peramelemorphia > Peramelidae > Macrotis > Macrotis lagotis. The sequence continues at coordinate 200,288,865 of NC_133663.1, forward strand.
GTATCTCCCTTAATCCTAATTCCTGATACCTAAAATCACTCATTTATAAACATATTTATCAAAATATTTATGTACAATGCTATCCTTAGTGTTCCATGCTGAGGAGAGTTGGGTGGGAAGGGAGTGTGGAGGGAAATTTTGCAACTTAAATATGTAAATGTGCATATGGATGAAAATAAATAAATAAATTTAAAATAAAAATTCCACATGTCAGGGTCAGAGTGAAATAACATTCTGACTGCAATTAAGATCTGAAGTAATGAGTATTTAAATCAAATAATTTTCAAGTTGAAATCCTAACAATTTGAATCCTAATAAGTTGAAATCCTGACAATCCTAACTAGGCTGGGAGAATAAAGGGAGGAAGAAGGATAGTAGACAGGACATTAATGTTTAGATGATGTAAATAAATTATTTATTATTCTCATATGGAAACTAGGTATTGGAAAGGTAAATTAATTTGCTTAAGTGACAGAATTAACATTTGGATTAAGACCTTTTGAAATTTTAATATATACTTTCCTTTTTCTGGTTGAATCACAGAAATTCTTAAAAGAAGTTAAACTGCTTTTAAAAATATGAGTTAAATTATAAGTGGGAAAAGGAAACCATAAAAGTAAGATGCACAATCACATTTTGACATATTAAAGTAGATAGAAATACCTATTTGTGAATTGTTTTTCAAAAATTTTATCAAATAATTTCTTACAGATGAATTACTAGGTGTCTCTTTGATCAGAAGCTCCTACTTAATCTGAAGGACCTGGCACAACTTCGTAGATTTTTCACCTTTGGCTCATTGATTCCACTGAGAAAATCTAAGAATTTCATTATACAGCATATGAATTAAACTAACATTTCTTATAAGAAATCAAAAGTATCTCATTCTAAAAGAACAAATTCTTTATCTGTAAATGAAAAAACTAACCAAATGGAAATTAGCAAGAATTTATGATAATGTCTGGGAATGAGCAAAGATGCCACAGAGAAATGAGAGTCTGAATTATTGACAATTATGATGTAGTCTTCCAAGAGAAAATGGAAGATGTGTAGCATATTGGTAAATGTTTTAAGGGTTTCTTTCGTTTAGTATTTTACAGATCATGTCAATCTATTTTGTGGTCTGTTTCCAAATGTCTGAGTAATTTTTCCATATGATTCCTTGATGTCCTTTTTTATGAAAGGTTACAATGCAGATTTTCTTTTCTCATTATGTCATCAAACTCAATGTTCTTGTTTTGCTAATGGTTTATATATCCTTACAATTATTTAAGTTTTTTCATTTGTTTTCCTTCTATATCTTCAATTTTGCTTTCTAATTTTGTCATTCCCTTTTTCAGGGATTATCCATTTTTCCTCTAAATTTCTTAATTTCTTGCTAGATGCTTATTCCTTCCTTAAGTCAACTAATTTATGTATTTTAATTGATACTATTTATTGCTCTTTTAAATCATTTGGAAATTCATGGAGCTTTTCCTCTGTCATTTCAGTTAGAATTTGTAATAACTTCAGAATATGTTTTTCCCTCATTTTCATTTGTTGTGAAGTACTTGTTCATGGAGGTGGTACTTTTCTTTGCATGTTTGGTTATTTCTTGACAAGTTCTTTATCTCTTCTCATTAATCACTTGACTAGTTTCTTCTTTGTATCTTTTTTATAAATTTCTCTCTGGTGGACCCTGTTCCAACACTGAAGTGCATTAGAGTTTTCCTGCCCTGGCATGGAACATGGAACACATTTCTTCCTGATTTCAATTCTGCCCAACAAAGAACAACTCTCTGTAGTTTTTCTCTTGTTAAATTTCTTGTAGCCTTTGACCCACAAAAGTTTTGAGGATTTAGGAACCTACTTTTGTCCTGATTTCCAAGTGGGTAACATTGGGATATATATAAACTCAGCCCTTAAAAAGTATTCCTGAGGGGCGGCTAGGTGGTGCAGTGGATAAAGCACCAGCCCTGGAGTCAGGAGTACCTGGGTTCAAATCTGGTTTCAGACACTTAATAATTACCTAGCTGTGTGGCCTTGGGCAAGCCACTTAACCACATTTGCCTTGCAAAAACCTAAAAAAAAGTATTCCTGAATTAGAATACTCCAAACTCATCTAGAAACTCAAAGATACATGAAACTTTCATTCAATTACTCCCGGGTCCTATGATGTTTCCATCAGGGAAAATTTGGTGGTGGTGTTCAAAATATCTGAGGTTTATACCAATTATATCTAGGGAAGCAAATCAACTTTTCAAAAATGAGAAGAATTAAAAAAATTCATAGTTTATTTTAGCAAGTATTAAAGAATGAAGGAAGTAATGGAATGAAGAAAAGGATTGAGTAGGAATTATTTTTAATATATAAATTTACTTATTTACTTTTCCAATTACATCAAAAATTAGTTTTTAACAACCATTTTTGTAAGATTTTTAATTCTATATTTTCCTCCTCCTTCCCTTACTTCCTCATTGTGTGAGTGATAACAAGTGTTATATATATATATATATATATATATATATATATATATATGCTTAGCTTTGTTAAACATATTTCCATATAAACCATGTTCTGAAAGAATAAAAAGAATGAAAAGGAGAAGAAACCACAGGAGAGGAAAAAATATAAAATATAAAACAAATTTTAAAACTGGAAAATAGTTTACTCTGGAATGCTTTCAGAGTCCATAGTTTTCCTGTGAAAGTGCATGATATCACAAGTAGTTAAGTACCTAGTAGAGTTTTGCTGGATCAGAGTATGTACAGGTTTAAATTTCTTAAATAGTGCATTAGTATCCCAGTTTTCCCACATCCACTCTAACAATGATCATTTTGAATACGAATTATTTAATCAACAGATTTGAAAGTAATACATTTATCCAAATTTTTATTTTGAACACAAAGTTTTGAAAAAAAAATTAAATATATGTGATATTCAAATATATGTTGCTATGTTATAGCAAATAATAAATATAAAATTGTAAAAGAATCAAATTATCCAACAATGTATTTAATTCTATCCTTCAAGTTAACAATGCTAGGCTTTAAATTTGGCCAGTACATTGAAATAGTTTGTGTCCTATAACAAAGGTCTATAATGATGTTAAAAAGATGCAATTCTGAGAAATCACTATCTGATTAGTGAATATAACTAAAAGGAAAATGATCAAATTTAAGGGAATGTGGAGAGCTATTTGGAAATATGTCCAGAATTAGTGAATATAACTAAAAGGAAAATGATCAAAGTTTAAGGGAATGTGGAGAGCTATTTGATTCTGGATTATCACTACTAGGTCTGTATCCCAAAGAGATCATAAAAAGGGTAAAAAACCCACATGTCCAAAAATATTTATAGTAGTCCTTTTCATAGAAAAGATTTGAAAATTGAGGGGATGCCCATCAATCAGGAAATGGTTGAATAAATTGTGTGATTCTGTAAAAACAATATTGTGTGAAAACATGATTATACATATATGGCTTATGTTGGCTTGCTTTGTGTCAGGGGAATTAGGGAGGGAATGAAAGGATGGAGATAAATGTAAAACTCAAAATCTCACAAAAATATATAGTTGGGAAAACAAATAAATAAAATATTTAATTAAAAAAAGAAATAACAACCTGTCAAATATTACATGCCATAAATATAGAAATGCTAAAAATTATTCTTTTTCTTTTGCATGTGTGATTATCCCCACATATAGGCATGTATGGGGGGAGAGAGAGAGAGAGAGAGAGAGAGAGAGAGAGAGAGAGAGAGAGAGAGAGAGAGAGGAGACAGAAAAGAGGGGTGGGGAGGGGAGGGCAGGGGAGAGGGGAAGGGATGGGAGGAGAGTAACTCAAAATTTGGCTGTTTATAACTGTAAGACAATGGGCAACTGATTTCATCCCCTCAAAGTTCACTTTTTAAACTTACAAAAATGAGAAATTAGAGTGCATATGCACTAAGCATTCATCAAATTCTAAAATTATTTTATTTTCTACATGTTTCTTTGTATTCTCCTTCATTTCACATACCTATGTTCTAATTACACCAAATATTTAATTAAAAATAATGGAAAAGGGAGCTGCTAGGTGGCACAGTAGATAGAGCACCAGCTCTGGAGTCAGGAGTAGGTGAGTTATCATCCAGCCTCATACATTTAATAAATACCTAGCTGTGTGGCTTTGGGCAAGCCACTTAACCTAATTGCCTTGCAAAAACCCCCCCAAAATTAAAAAATAATGGAAAAATATTTTGAAGACAAAAAAAACCCCTTATTTCTCATTTAATAGCTGTAGTTCTTAAAAACATAGGATGCAGGGAAGATTTTTTTGGTAGAAGCAAATGGATATCAAATCATCAAGAAAGATTTCAATATTATCAACACTAATCATGTTGAATGAAACATAAATTGAAGAAGATAAAATATTTTTGATAAATGATTGGAAGTCTATTTGAATACATTAATCTTGTTCAGAATTATTCTGTATTTATTCACATGTTTTTTGAGTTGCAATTCACTTTATACTTGAGAAACTGGTATGGAATTTAATTCAAGGCAAAAAGTAATTCCAGAATGCCATACCAAGAAAGTATACTTGGATCATTCATACCATTTTCTTTGATTTCTACTAAGTTTAGTCCTTCAAATTATATTACTTACAGTCCCAAAACATTTTGGTACAATATTCATGTGGCAGATGAATTTAAAATAAATTGTTATGTAGTATGGTAAAAATAAAAATGGACATTTTCCCAGCAGTCTTTACTAGAATTAAAAGTAGTGTAGAAATTAATAAGAAAAGAAAGAGAAATACTTTTATGTCGCTCAATATAGGTTTTGGAGACTGCAGAGCTATCATGAAATATGAGTATATAGAGTTGAATTTTATATAAATGAACACAGTTGAATAATATTAATACCTGAGATCAAATCTAAAAGGGTCACAGGTCAAATAAGAAGAATTAAAAAGAAAAAGGAATAGATGTAGGTAGCATACAGATATTCAGATAGATTACTTGAATAATTTATTTTGATCTGACATGTATAGATTCTGTCATTCTCTCCTGAGAGGTTATTAAACCATTGTCTAAAGGTTGTAATAGAATTAAGCATATTTTATGCATATATATTAATATCAGGAATCAAGTTTAACATAAATGATTCAAGAAATAGGGTTCCTATGCCCAAAGGCAACAAAAATGTGCATACATTTTGATCCAGCAATACCACTACTGCGTCTACACCCTGAAGAGATGATGAAAAAGGGTAAAAACATCGAATTGGAAATCAAGTAAATGTCCTTCAATGGGGAATGGCTTAGCAAACTGTGGTATATGTATGTCATGGAACACTTGTTCTATTAGAAACCAGTAGGGATGGGAATTCAGGGAAGCCTGGATGGATTTGCATGAACTGATACTGAGTTGATAAGCAGAACCAGAAAAACATTGTACACCCTAACAGCAACATGGTGGTGATGATCAACCTTGATGGATTTGCACATTCCATCAGTGCAACAATCATGGACAATGTGGAGCTGTCTGCAATGGAAACTACCACCTGTATCCAGAGAAAGAACTGTGGAGTTTGAACAAGGCCCAAGGACTATTACCTGTAATTTAGGTGGGGGGGACCTGATATCTTATTGTCTGATCTTGCTATCTCTTTTACTTTATGTTTCTTCCTTAAGGATATGATTTCTCTCTCATCACATTCAATTTGAATCAATGTATACCACAGAAACAATGTTCTGTGGGGGGTGGGGAGAGGGAAGCAAGATTGGGGGAAAATTGTAAAACTCTAAATAAGATCTTTTTAAAAAAAAAAGAAATATGATTCCAAGAACTTGGTTTCTTTCAAGCATGAAGAAATGAACAAAAATGGTTGTGGGGCAAAGGAATATTCATAAGTTTGGTGGTGTGGTATCTGTTCCTTGTAGTATAAAATAGAATGATTATGGTTGCTGTGGCATAGAAATCTTTGTACTCAATAATTAGTTTCAGATCATTTTTTACTGTTTATATCCACATAGTCAATAATTTTTTTCTGGCATTTAATTGTTTAGATAATCCCAAGTCAGAGATTTCCCATTTCAGTTTTATTTATTTTATAGAATAGACATAGATATTGAAAACATAACAATCTATTTATCCAAGCATAACTGTTATATTTTTTTCTTAAAAATAAGAGCTTATCTAACCAAGATACAAAAATAAAGTCATATATTTCTCAAGTTCAAATAGAGAAAGATTCTAGATAAACTAAAATATTTCTAGTAGCAAATTTTGGAGTAACAAAAACTCTCAAAACAAAATGAATGCCCACTTTTGAAAGTCATCCTTAATTTCATTAATTTCAATAATCAATCTTAGTCTATAAGAACAGATGAAATTGGATCCAGATAGCAGAGTGGATAAAAAAATGGGTAAAAAAAGAGATAATAAGTATTTTTATATAGCACCTGTCATGTTCTCTGGAGTCAGGAATATCTGAGTTCTAACACAGTTTCATATACTTACCAGAGGTTGGTAAGTCACTTACCAGACTCAATTTCCTCTTGTCTCTTCTATGAGGTGTAACATGCAATCCAATATTATCCTCTTTTTTCCAACATGCTTCAAGATTGTTGTGAGATAAAAGAGAAATCATATTTGTAAAGCATTTTGTAAAAGTGAAAATGTTATTTAGATATTCACTATTAATTATCATCGTCATCAACATCATCATCAAGTAGAGAGGTTGAAAACCATGGAAACATAACACTAATAAAGTTAGACATAACTTGTTTTGGGGAAAGAATTGATTATTGATAAAGACATACAGAAGTCTGGCAGGAATTTGATTAAGAACTCTAACCATAAAACTATACACAATGCAGACCAAAAAGGTCACATCACAATTTGAAGGAACAAGAGAGAAATTGTTTCAGATATATGAATAAGGAAATTTATCATGACCAAACAAGCTATTGATTAGGCCATACAAGATTAAATAGATAATTTTGATTATATAAACTCAAAGTTTTTGCACCAATATAACCAAAATTGTAAAAATTAGAAGAAAACAGGTACTGGGAGGAAAAAGTTTCTTCAATAAGTTTCTCTGATAATAAATTTCACATTTAAATATAGAATGATACAATTGGGCAAATGAAAAAAGATAACAGTTCTATTTTTAAATATAGAATTGACATGGGAGTGATGATCAACCTTAATGGACTTGCTCATACCAACAGGACAACAATCAGATACAATTTTGGGATATCTTATTTTTTTTTTTAGTTTTTTGCAAGGCAAACAGGGCTGGTGCTTTATCCACTACGTCACCAAGCTTCCCCAATTTTGGAAGAATTGTGGAGTTTGAACAAAGACCAAAGACTATTACCTTTAATATAAAAAGTTATCTTATTATGTAATTCTTCTATATCTCATACTATATGTTTCTTTCTTAAGGATATGATTTCTCTCTCATCACATTCAACTTAGATCAATGCATACTATGGGAATAACTTAAAGACCACCAAACTCCTTTCTGTGGGGGGGGGGGTGGGGAGGGAACCAGTATTGGGGGAAAAATTGTAAAACTCAAAATAAATAAAATTTAGATCAGTGTATACCATGGAAACAACGTAAAGACTAACAGAACACCTTCTATGTGGGGTGTGGGGAGGGAAGCAAGATTGGGGGAAAATTATAAAACTCAAAATAGATAAAATCTTTCTTATAAAACATTGATCAAGTCTCTAAACTGGCTATGGGTGGTAGAACTCACAACAGAGGTCCATTGAGCAAGTCCATTAAGTTTGATCATCACCTCCATAAAATAAAAAATAAAATAAAAAAAAATAGAATTGACAAAATGGAAAAGGAGATGCAAAAGGCACCTGAAGAAAATAATTCCTTGATGAATAGACTTGTACAAGCAGAGGCTAATTATACTATGGGAGATCAAGATAGTCAAGGAAAAGTTTTTTAAATAGAAGAAAATAAAAATTACGTTATTGGTAAAACAACTGATCTGGAAAAATAGATATACAAGAGATAATTTAAGAATTATTAGACTACCTAAAAGCCATTATCAAAAATAGAGGAAGGACAGCATACTTCACAAAACATCAAAGAAAACTGCACAGAATTAGAATGTAAAACAATCATTAAAAGAATACACCAATTACTTCCAGAAAGGGATCCAAAAATGAAAACACCAAAGAATTTTGTAACCAATTTCCAGAATTGTTATGTCAAGAAGAAAATTCCACAGTGAACCACAAAGAAACAATTCAAATAGCAATGAGCTACAGTCAGGATTACATAGGACTAGGCATCATCAAAATTAAAGGATGAAAGAGTTCAGAAAATGATATTTCAGAGGGCAAAAGAGCTTTTTAAAAAATAGTTATTTTCCTCCACATGTACATTCATATTTCTAAGTTACAAAATTTCCCTCCACCCTCCCTTCCCACTCCTCTCCTCTCAGCAGGGCATACTCAGGTTAGCATTTTACATGCATATTTTGTTAAACATGTTTTCAAATTAATAATTTTTGGCCTGAGGAAATAGGATTAAGGGAAAGAGATATATAAAAGACAATTTTTATCTAGTCTTCATCAGATTCCTAAAGGTAGTTTTTTCCTGTGTTTTTTAAGTTTTGCTTTTCTTTCTTTCTTTGGATGGGCATAATATAGTCCATAATCAGTCAAATATAGTTGTCTTAGTTCTTTGGACTGCTGAGGATATCAGGGTTGTTCATTATATATTGTTGTTGTTGATGGGTACATTGTTCTCTTGATTCTACTACCTTCATTCAGCATCAAAAATCCTAAGTCATTCCATGAGTCTCTAGAGTCCAACCCTTTATGGTTCCTCATACCATAGTATTCACGTACCATAACTTGTTTAGTCATTTCCCAATTAATAGACATCCCCTCAATTTCCAAGTCTTTGTCACTACAAAAAGTTGCTTTGAATATTTTGGAATATGTAGGACTTTCACCAATTTTTATAATTTCTTCTTGATATAGACCTCGAATTGGATTTGTTGGGTCAAAGGCTATTGAACAATTTTATTGTTCTGCAGGCATAGTTCCATATCACTATGCAGAAAGGGTAGATCCTGGCACAATTCCATCAGCAATTCATCAGTGTCCCAAACCTCTCACAACCTCTCCAACATTGATAATCTATTCTTTTTCACATCTTGGCTAATCTAATAAGTGTGAGATGGTACCTCATTGTTTTAATGTGAATTTCTTTAATCAGTTGTAATTTGGAGAATTTTTTTCATTGGATTATAAATAACTTTAATTTCTTCATCTGCAAACTGTCTGTTCATGTCCTGTGACCATCTATCAATTGGGGAATGACTTGCAATATTATAAATTTGAGGTAATTCTCTATCTATTTAAGAATTGAGACTTTGATCAGCAGTCTTTGTTGTGAAGATTGTTTCCCAGCTTTCTGGTTTCCTTCTAATTTTGGTGGCATTGATTTTATTATTGCAAAAACTTTAAAATTTAATATAGCAAAAACAATTCACTTTGCAGTTTATAATATGATCTAATTATTGTTTGGTTATAAATTTATCCCTTTTTCATAATTCAGACAGAGTATATGTTTGTTCTATTAATTTATCTATGATATCGCTCTTTATGTCTAAATCCTGTACCCATTTTGACCTTATTTTGCTATGGGGATCTGTGCCAAGTTTTTGCCATACTTTTTCCTAGTGTTCCCAACAATTTTTATCAAATAGTGAGTTCTTCAGATGTTGATGTCTTTGGGGTTTTCAATAAGTAGATTGCTGCAATCATATGCTGCAGTTGTTTTGAACTCATCCTAATCCAGTACTAGTACCAGGAAGTTTTGATGAATGCTACTTCAGAGTATAGTTTTAGATCTGATAGAGCTAGGCCACCTTCCTTTACATTTTTTTCCATTAGTTCCCTTGTTATTCTTGCCATTTTGTTACTCTAGATGAATTTTGTTACTATTTTTCTAGTTCATTAAAGTAGTTATTTGGTAGGTTGATTGGTATGGCACTGATTAAGTAATTTAATTTGGGTAGAATTGTCATTTTTATTATATTAGGTCAGCTTAACCATGAGCATTTGAAATTTTCCAACTTATTTAGATCTGACTTTATTTGGGTGAGAGTGCTTTATCATTGTGTTCATACAGTTTCTGGGTTTGTCTTTGGAGGTAGATTCCCAAGTATTTAATGCTGTCTACAGTTATTTTAAATGAAATTTCACTTTCTCTCGCATGCTCTTGGGATTTGTTGTTTATAAAGAGAAATGCTGATTATTTATTTGGGTTTATTTTATATCCTGCTACTTTGCTCGATTTGTTAAATGTTTCAAGGAGTCTTTTAGATATTTTCTCAGGTTCTCTAGGTATACCATCATATCATCTGCAAAGAGTGAAAGTTTTGCTTCCTCATTGCCAGGAGTACTTGGGTCGAAATCTGGTCTCAGACACTTAATAATTACCTAGCTGTGTGGCCTGGGGCAAGCCACTTAACCCCATTTGCCTTGTAAAAAAACCTAAAAAAAAAAATAATTAATTCCCCCCCCCCTTATCTTCAGGGATTTTTGTTTCAAACATAGTGATATCAACTTAGACCTCTTCAATTGAGTGATAAGACACAATAATACCTATTTCTTTTAGGTTACTTCTCTGCAAATATATTCTACCTCCTCATTATCCTAAGAGAAGTAAACTTCTCAAGAATTGAAAGTGTTATATCTTTCCTTTTAGAGCTGTATACAATTTGATAGCATTGACCAACATTTGGGTTTTTTTTTTGTGTTTTGATTTTTCCTTCCCCTTTTTATTTACCTCTTTTTTTATGCAACTCTTGAGTTGTGTATTTGGAAACTGAATTCTCTGTTCAGTTCTGGTCTTTGTGTCAGAAAATTCTGTAAGTCCTTTATTTCAGTGAATATCCATCTTTTCCCCTGACATTATATGCTGAATTTGGCAAAGTGGTATATTCTTGGGAGTAATTCCAGGTCCTTTGTTCTCCAAAATATGCTATGCTATAATAGTTCTTCTGATCCTTCAATGTTGAAGTGGATAGGTCCTGTTCAAGTCTGATTGTGTTTACTTTTTATTTGAATTGCTTCCTCTGTTGCTGCTTGCTCCTTTATTTAAGAACGCTGGAATTTGGCTATTACAACCCTTAGAGTTTTCATCCTCGGTTTTTTTCTGGAGGAGTTCTGTGTATTCTTTCAATGGTTATATTGTTATCTAGTTCAAGTAGATTTGGTTAGTTTTCCCTTATAATTTCCTTCATGACGTTTTCCAGGCCTTTTTTTTTGATCCAGGCTTTCTCCTCACTTGATGATTCAAAGATTATCTCTCCTGGATCTATTTTTCCAGGTCATTTGTTTTCCCTAAAAGGTACTTTGCATTTCCTTCATTTTTTTCAGCCTTTTTTTGATGTAATCATTTATTTCTATTAGCTCAAATTCTAATTTTTAGGGTTTCATTTTCTTCAATTTGCTTCTGTTTCCTTTTCTACTTGGTTATTTTTACTTTTGACAGAGTTGATTTCTCTAGTCAATTTTACATAACTTTCCTGCATGACTTTCTTTTCTTTTTTTTTTTACATTTTTCTTCTTCCTCACTTCTTTGGTTTTTAAATTATTTTTAAGCTCTTTGTTGAACTTTTGTATTTGAGTCCAATTTATAGACTGTTTTGAAACTTCCCCTGTGAGTGATTTTTCACTACTTTCTTTTTCAGACATGGCACTGTTATCATCTTTATCTGTAAAGTAGTATTCTATGGTGAGCACTCTTTTAGTAATTTTTCCTCATCTTTGTTGTTTCAACTCTGCTCCTGGAGTATAGGGAGTAGATATCCAAACATATTTTTTTTGCTTGTGCTGGGTTCTGATTCCTGTCTTGTCACTGGCCAAGATGCTACTTATACAGTCCAGGCCTTGCCTTTGCAGAGGTTTTTTTCCTCCTTTATGTTCAGCTTCTGACTTAACATTGGTTTGTCCCCGACCTTGCCCTGCCTTTTAAATCAGTGTTCTCAGGGTTCAGACTTTGTTAGGGGTTGGAGACCTCCCTGCTGGCTTGCTATCTAGCTGTAAGTGCCTCTGATGCTGTTAAGCTGTCAGGATCTAGCTTGGCTAAAAGCCCTCTGCTGGCTTTCCTGGTCTCCCATCCCTTGGATTTTACTCCCCAAAGAGACAGACCTTCACTGAAGATCCTCCATGACATCTACAATTGAAAACTTCTTTGAATCTTCTCTTTTTCCTGGTTGTATCTTAAGTTTGATTTTCAGAGTAGAGACTTCATTTATTTTTGGTAGGTGAAAGCCCAGGGAGCATGTTACCTTCATGCTGCCATCTTGGCTCTGCCCTGGAAGTCTCAAAGGAATTTGAATTACAATCAATAATCAGATACCCAGCAAAGAAAGATGGATTTTTAATGAAATAGTTGTCTTTCAACTTTTCCTGTTGAAAATACCAGAACTGATTTTTAATTCAGGATACTCAAGAAATGCATAAAAATTTAAACAGGCAAAAAAGGAAAAGAGAAACTAACTGGTTACAGTCCTAAATGGGAGAAAGATTGTCATATTTCTTAATAACTATATCTCTCTTAGAGACAGTATATTTAGTCAGATGGTATGGGTTAAGTTGATTTTGATAAGATACTTTTTAAAAAAATTAAAACAGTTAAAAATGATATTTCACTTATCTGGGAACACAGAGGAAACAATGGGGTGACTAACATCACATGAAGAAGCACAAAGCACTTACTACAGTAGAAGGAAAGAAAGGAGGGGAGGATAATTGCTTAATCTTATTTTCTTTGGAAAAAGAGAGAACAGCATTTAGATTCAGATTTAGAAATTTATCATACCCTACAAAGAATTAGGAGAAGATATGAGGGGAAGGGAAGGAGGGACTGATAGATGGGAGGAATAAAAGAAAAAGAAGAAAAGGAAAAAGGGGGGCCTTGTAGAAGGTCAGAAGACTAAGGGGTGCAATATTCAGAACTTAAACATTGGTGAAGAGGGATAGAAGGAAAGGAGAAAGAATAGTATAAACAAAAAGGAGAAAGAAGGGGGGATAATAAACAGTAAATAATTATAACTGTGAATATGAATGGATTATATTCTCTCATAAAACAGAAGTGAATTGCAGAGTAGATTAAAAACCAGAATGCTATAAGTATTTGGTTACCAGAAACACATTTGTAACAGAGATACGCATGGTGTAAAGGTAAAAAGCTGAAGCAGAGTATATTATACTTCAACTGGAGTGAAAAAAAAGCAGGGATAACAGTCCTTATCTCAGTGAAAGCAAAAAAAAAAAAGATAATTCTCATTAATAGGAATAAGAAAGAGAACTACATCCACCTAAAAAGTACCAGAGATAATGAAGTAATAATAGTACTAATTTAAATGTAATGGGAAGAGATAGAGAGCAAAACAATGCTGGTGGAGGACCTCAGCATCCCTCTCTAAGAATTATTTAAATCTAGCTACAAAATAAACATGAAGGAAGTTAGGAAGATGAATAAAAAATTTTAGAAAAATTAGATATGACAGACCTCTGAAGAAAATTAAATTGGAATAAAAGGAACATATGTTTTTTTCTCAGTGGTATATGGCATCTACACAAAAAAATGAACATATATAGTGGGCATAAAAGCCTCACAATCAAATGCCTATTAGTCAGAAATATCAAATGCATCATTTTTAGGTCATGGTCAGTTAAAATCAGATGTAATGATGTCCTTGAAAACTAGGTTAATGATTCATTGGAAATCAAATAAAAATTTTAAACAATTAGTTGATCAAACAACAAATCATAGAAATATTAATAATCAGCCAAGATGATGATAATAATGAGATATATCCAAAGCATATCCTATCATAGTTATGAGGGGAAAATTTTATATCTCTAAGTACTTATAGGAATAAAATAGAGGAAAAAGACTTGTGCATACAACTAAAAAAGACTAGAAAAAAAAATTAAGAACAAGAGATTATATATGAAGTAACTATAGACAACATAAAATACTTGGAATTTTACCTTCCAAGACAAATTCAGAAACTATATGAAAACAATTACAGAACACTTCACAAAATAAATTAAATTAGATCTAAATAACTGAACAAAAGCTCGTTAAGCTGAGCTAATATGATACAATGACAATTTCATCTAAATTCTAAAAACTTATTTATTTAAGACCATACAAATCAAATTATCTAATATTTTAGCGAGTAAAGAAAAATGGCAACACAAATCATATGTAGTAACAATAGGTGAAGAATATCAAGGGAATTAATGAAAAAGTGCAAAGGAAGGTGGGATAGGCCTATCAGACCTAAATTTATACTATAAAGCATTCTTCTTTTATTTTATTTTTATTTTTCCAGCTACATGTCTTGAAAACCTTCCAACATTTATTATCTCCATATTAATAAGTTAAAATTTTTCAACCATTCTCCCTTTCCAACCTCACCATCCCCAGCAGTAATCAGTTTGGAAAAAATGTTTTACATGTACACCAATGTTCAACATGCCCACATTAGTCATTTTGTGAAATAAAAATTACAACCAAAGGAAATGAAAGAAAGTCATGTGATAGGAAGGAAAACCATAAGAGATTTTTTTTTAAAAGGAACATAGTATCCATTCAGATTCTGTGATGTTTCTGTTATTTTTTTCCCTCTGCATGTGAATGACATTATCCATAACAGAACTCTCAAGGTTGTCCTTTATCTCTCTACTGCTGAGAAGCCATCATATCCATTCAGTTCACAATGCTGTTGCTAGTGTGTACTATGTTCTATTGGTTCTGCTCCCTTCACTCAACATCATTATATATTCCTTCCATTGTCTTCTAAAGTCCGACCATTCATATTTTTTATAGAGAAATGGAACTCCAGAATCTTCACATTTGACAATGTGTTCAATAATTCCCCAATTGATGGGCACACCGAAACTGTCCAGTTCTTTGCCCCTACAAAAAGAGCTTCTATAAATATTTTTAAATGTGTGGGACTATTTCCACTTTTTATAATTTGGATATAGGACAAGTATTGGTATTGCTGGGTCAAAGAATATGATCAGTTTTTATTGCTCTCTGGGTAAACTTTCAGATTGCTCTCGAGACTGGATTAGTGCACAACTCCATCAACAATGCAGCAATATTCCTATCTTTCCACAACCTCTCCAACACTGATCATTCTCCCTTTTTGTCACCTTAGTCAATGTGATAGGGATGAAGTGGTAACTAATAATTGTTTAAATTTGCACTTCTCTAATCTTTAATGGTTTGGAGCAATTTTTATATAATTTCATATATATATATAATATAGCTTTAATTTCTTCTCTGCCTTTTAATATGCTTTGAATATTTTATCAATTGGGAAATAATGTGAAATCTAACAAATTTGTTTCAATTTTAGAAATAAGACCTTTATCAGACCCCCTAGAATGTGAATATTGTTTCCCAGCTTTCTGGGCAGCATTGAATAATTAGTACCAAAATTTTTAAGTTAATATTTAATATAGTCAAAATCATCAATTTTGCAATTTATAATGTACTTTATTTTTTTGTTTGGGCATAAATTCCTCCCCTTTCCATAGATATGACAGATAAAGTACTTCTCGGTTCATTAATTTATCTATGATATAGCATTTATGTCTGAATCCTGTACCTATATTGACCTAATTTTGGTATAGTGTGAGATGTAAGTCTGTCCCTAGTTTTTGCTATATTCTTTTCCATTTTTCAATCAGCTTTGTTGAATATAAGTTGTTATCCTAGAAGGAAATTCTTTGGGTTTATCAAACAATAGATTACTTTAATCATTTACTACTGTTTCTTTTGTTCCCATTCCAATTCACTGGTTCATTAGTCTATTTCTTAACCAGTAGGAGATCATTTTGATGACTACCGCTTTATAATGTTAGTAGCTCTTTAGATTTGTTTCCTATTAGTTTCCTTGATATTCTTGACATTTTGCTGCTCCCGATGAATTCTGTTCCTGTTTTACTAGCTCTGTAAAATAGATTTTAGGTAGTTTGTTTGAATTTCATCCTGGAAGAATTTTACTTCATCCTGATTTCTCCAAAAGTCAACAGCTTCCTTTACTTCCATTTTACATTTGAAGGAGTTATTTTCTTCAGAGAACTTTTTTATCTCCTTTTCCAGTTGGCCAGTTCTGTTTTGTAAGGCATTCTTCTCCTCATTTGCCTTGTGTTTTGTTTTTTCCATTTGACCTAAATTGGTTTTCAATATATTATTTTCTTCAATATTTTTTTGTATTTCTTTCACCAAGCTGCTGATTTGGCTTTCATGATTTTTCTGCATTGCTCTCATTTCTCCTCCCAATTTTTCCTCCACCTCCCTTGATTTTCAAAGTTTTTTTGAGCACATTCATAATCTGAGCCCATTTTCTATTTCTCTTGGAGGTGTTGGATATGGAAGCTTTGAGTTTTTCATCATCTGATTAATGTGTTTTGATCTTCCATGGGACCAAAGTATTTTTCTATGGTCAGATTCTTCCTTTTCTGTTGTTTCCTCATTTCCTTGGCCCAAGACTAATTTACAGGACACCCTACTGGGACTTTTATTCCTCCAAGGTCTTGTGCTCTCTTGCCTGTGCTTTGATATGTAGAAGATTACAGATGCTCCCCTCTACCCCAGAGCTGTGAGGAGGGTCCCTGCTGTCTTAATATGGAAGGCCAAACTACAACCTGGACCCGAGTGTGGGCAAACAGCATAGTCCTGGGAGAGCAGAGAGATCTCTGTAGTCTCCCCAGACCCCTTTACCATCTGTGAGCTGTGCTGTGGGTGTAGGCTGCTTTCCCCTGATTCTTGCAGCAGGTTCTGATGCCAGTGCTCCTCACCCCACACTTATACTGGTGTAGGAGAGCTCTCCTACTGCCCCTTCAAGCTGTTCCTGGTGATAGCTGGGCTGGGCTGGGCTGGGTTGCACTGAGCTGCAGTTGGGGCTTTTTTCTAACTCCTGGTCCTGGTGAAACATATCTTTCCTGACAAAATTCTAAGTTATCTTGGACTGGGAAAATGTATCAGTCTTGCTGTGGGTTCTGCTCCTTTAAATTTTGACTAGAGTAATAATTTAATGGGTTTTTTGGTGTTTTAGGGGGAAGGAGTTGGTAAATGCTGCCTTCATGCAAACATCTTGCCTTCTCCCCCCCCCCCCCACCATGTAGTTTCATTGGTATGTCACTGAATAAATAATTTGATTTTGGCTAGAATAGTCATTTTTATGGTGTTAATTCAGTTTATCCATGAGCAACCTCTTCCCAATTGTTTGGATCTGACTTAATTTTTGTGAAAAACATTTTGTTATGGTATTGATACAGTTTCTGGGTTTGTTTTGGAAGGTAAATTTCAAAATACTTTATGTTATCTACAGTTACTTTAAATGGTTTTTCTATTTCTATCTCTTGCCCTTGGACTTTGCTGTTCACACACACACACACACACACACACACACACACAAGCATATATATAAATATATATATATATATATATATATATATAAATGTTTATTATTTATGTCAGTATATCTTGCTACTTTGCTTAAGCTATTCATTGTTTCAAGTTATTTTTTTGGTTGATTTTCTTGGATCTATAAGTATACCATCATATAATCTACAAAGAGTGAAAGTTTTGCTTCCTCATTGCTAATTCTAATTCCTTCAATTTCTTTTTATTTTCTTATTGCTAAAATGACCCCCAGAATAAAAATTCCAAGAATTATCATGACCAAATTCCAGATTCTCATCTAAAGGAGAAAATACTGCTAGCAGTCAAAAAGAAGAAATTTAAATAAAAAAGAACTGCAATTAGAATGGCAGAGGACATATAAAGGACTTTCTTAGGAGAAGGCTAGACATTAGTGAATAAATAACACCATGTGAAGAGATACAACGACCCATTATAATAGAGGAAGGAAGGGAGGATGTGAACCCTGAGTAAATTCTATTCTTTTTTTAATTAAAAATTTTATTTATTATGAGTTTTGCAATTTTTTATAAATTTTATTCTTAATAGATTTGACCAAGAGAGGAAATAATCTGTATTGCCAATTGAGTTTAGAAATCTTTCCAAAGTTGGGGAGTAGGGGGCACAGGGTGTGATAAAAGGAAAGGTAGAGGTAAAAGCAAAGTTAAAGATAAAAATTAAAATAAAAGTTAAAGGGAAAGGGGAGTGAAAAATTGGTGGGGAGGAAAAAAGAGGAAAGGAAAGAGAAAAGTAAAAATGGGAAAAGATAGCATAGAGACAAACATAGGATTAATAATCTTTACTATATGGGGCAGCTAGGCTGAGCAGTGGATAGAACACCAGTCCTGGAGTTAGGAGTACCAGAGTTCAAATCTGGCCTCGGACACTTAATAATTACCTAGCTGTGTGGCCTTGGGCTAGCCACTTAACCCCATTACCTTGCAAAAACCTAAAAAAATAATCTTTACTACAAATGTGAATGGGATAAACTCTTTAATAAAATAGAAGCAGATAACAGAATGGATTAAAATCCAGAATCCTATACTATGTTGTTTATAAGAAACATATTTGAAGCAGAGAGATACAAAAGGTTAAAGCAATACATATTATACTTTAGCAGAAATAAAAAAAATTAGGGATTACAATGTGGATCTCAGACAAAGCAAAGGAAAAAGTGATATCATTTAAAGGGATATGGAAGGAAACTACATCTTCTTAAAAGGCATCGTAGGCTCCAAATCATTATTGATTATAAAAAGGAAAATTGAAATAACCCTAATGTACTACCTCATACCTATCTAATTGCTCAACATGACAAAAAAATAAAATGATCAATATTGAAGGGGAATGTGAGATAAAAGATGGCACTAATGCATTATTGGTGGAATTGTGAACAGATTAAAACTTTCTGGAGAGCAATTTGGAACTATACCCAAGAGGCAATACCTTTGATCCAGCAATACCTAAGAATACCAAAGCAATACCAAAAAATCATTTTTAGAGGAAAAATCTCACATGTTCAAAAATATTTTAATAGTTCTTTTTTATAGTGGCAAATAAATGGAAATTGAAGGAATGCCCATCAATTGGGGAATGACTGAACAAAATGAAGCATATGAATGTTATAAAGAACTATTGTTTTATAAGAAACCAAGAAATCAGCTGGACTTCAGAATAGCCTGGAAAGACTTGCAAGAACTGATGCTGAGTAGAGTGAGCAGAACTAGAAGAACATGGTATACATTTACAGCAGCATTGTAAGATTGTCAACTATGATGGATTTGCTTTTTTTTTAGCAATATAATACTCAAAGACAATTCTAAAGAATTTATAATGTAAAATGCTATCCTCATTCAGAGAAGGAACTATGGATTCTAAATGTAGACCAAAGCATACTATTTTAAATTTTATTTTTTTTTTATTTTATGAGATTGTCCTCTTACATTTTTATTCCCTTTTGTTCTTATTCTTTTTTATAATATGATTAATATCAAAATATGTTTAGCATTGTTATATATGTATAACATATTAGATTACTCTCCATTTTGGTGAAAGAAGAGGAGAAAGGAGAGGAGAAAATACAGAATTCACAACCTTAAAAAAATGATTGCTGAAAACTATCACTTGCATGTAGTTTTAAAGATGAATAAATAAATAATTTTGTTAAAAGCAGTGGTAAAGTGAGATTTTTAGAGAATCTCTAAACCTTTTGGTTCAGGTTATTTATAAAATGGGCTTGGGGATGCCAAAAAGTACTTTTAGATTTAAAGAAAAAATGAATTTATCTTCTTGGTGAGTAAGTCATAGTAACTGGTTAGAGTACTCTAACCAGTTACTATGACTTATTCATTCTTCCTAGCACAAAATTTGTTGATCAAATCTTTTACATTTGTTCGTTTGTGGAATTTTTGACAAATGTAAGAAAATTAATTTTTCTTTTATATTTAATGGCTAATTATTCAATAAGGACAATGGTCTTTTTCCCATTTTCTATTTTCTCATCCAGAAATTCACCAGTTCAAGAAATCTAATCAGACACTAAAGACACTAAAAAAAACTCTACTTTAACTTATGGTTGTGGTCCTGCTCATTGAATTTTGTCAGAAATGTCTGGGAAATGTTGAATTTCCACTTTTCTCAGACAGGTGATAGGGAAAGTAATAGATAAAGATTTGTGTGATCCAAGACAAGTATCCCAAAGACCCTCAATTCAAGATAACCCATCTACCCATTATAATATTCATTCTCTTATTGACCAAGCAGAATTGCTTGACACCCTTCAGGCAAACCCACTCTTCTAAGGGTTTATGAACTGAGAGCTCTCTGCCACTTTTGTCTAAGAGAGATACCTAAATTACCATGCTTTAATTTATAAATGTGTTGGCATTATTTATTTTACTTTAACTATTTTATTTGTTTTTTTTTCCAATAAAGGCAATGCTACTTTTTAACCTATCATTTTCCACAAGGTTTTGAGTTTTACAATTTTTCTCCCTCCTTTCCCTCCCTCTCCCCTCTCTGTGACAGAAAGAAATCTGATATAAGGTCTATATTTATAACCATGCTAAACATAGATTGATATTTTATATGTTGTGAGAGAAGGATCAGATCCAAACAGAAGAAAGAGCTTTGGAGAGAAAAATGACATAATACATAATACAACTTTTAAAAATTGAAGATAATAAACTTTGATCATCATTCAAACTCCATAGTTTTTTCTCTGGATGGTATTTTCCATCAAAAGTCTTTTTAAATTGTATTTGGTTATTGTACTGTTGATATGAACAAGTCCATCATGTCTGTGTAATGTTCTTTTGGTTCTGCTGATTTCATTTAGCATTAATTCATGCAAGGCTTTACAGGCTTTTCTGAAATCCTATCCTTCATGGATTCTTGTAGAACAATAGTGCCCCATCAATGTGATGATATTATTTTAAAAATAACTAATTTAATTGGAGGCTGGTCGGGGTCCCGGTGCATCCTGGGAAGCTCCCACGGTCCGGGCCTTCTTCCTTGTACGCGGCTTAGGAGGCGACTGTTGCTATGACGACCCAGGCAAGTTTGGTGGCAAACCCAGGCCGGCGCTTCAAGTGGGCCATTGAGCTCAGCGGCCCCGGAGGGGGCAGCAGAGGCCGAAGTGACCGGGCTGGTGGCCAGGGAGATTCCATGTATCCAGTGGGTTACCTGGACAAGCAAGTACCTGACACCAGTGTACAGGAAACAGACCAGATCCTGGTAGAAAAGCGTTGTTGGGACATTGCCCTGGGTCCCCTCAAACAGATCCCCATGAACCTTTTCATCATGTACATGGCAGGCAACACTATCTCCATCTTCCCTACCATGATGGTGTGCATGATGGCCTGGCGACCCATTCAAGCACTTATGGCCATTTCAGCCACTTTCAAGATGCTGGAGAGTTCAAGCCAGAATTTCCTCCAGGGCTTGGTCTATCTCATTGGGAACCTCATGGGGTTGGCTTTAGCTGTCTATAAATGCCAGTCCATGGGGCTGCTCCCCACCCATGCATCAGACTGGTTGGCTTTCATTGAACCCCCAGAGAGAATGGTCGGCTACTCTTATGATCAAGGGAAAACATGAATTGGAAGCTCTCTCATGCTTGGATCCCATTTCATTTTTGTCATTTGTCCCTTCTCAGTAACACTTTCAGTCTGTACTGCTTTATAAAGGTCTTCTGTGCTGAAAAGAATTTAAAAACTTCTATTTTCAAAGGTGAAAAAGAACAAAGTTTTAGAGAACTAATGAAGAAAAACTACAGAGTTGCTCCTGGCTGAAAATAATATAAAAAACTTTATTTATGTTTCCAATACAGAGCAAAAAAAACAATCAAAACCATAATTCCATGTAAACAAGAGTGGCTGCTTCAGCCTCTCCTCTCAATAAATAAAACTGCTCAGAACAGTTCTTGGAAAAGAAAAAAAAATAACTAATTTATCCAGAAATTATCTCTTAGAATTTTGTAATTATCACGCTGGTTATATGTTGCAATCTGCTCATGCTCGATTTGTGCATTTCTATGTGATTCTCATTTTTAGTTCTCCAGAGGCCATGATGCTCCTAATTTACCATATGACATTGATAATGAAAAGATAAACCTTTGATTTCAAAGAAGCATGGGTTCAGTAAAGGAATTTTGAAATTTCCCTAAAACAATTAAACCTCCTCTCTTCTACTATTTCCACTATGATTGATCCCATTCTTGATTTTCTGTATTGTAATATAATATAAATACATATTTTTTGAAAAACCAGTATTTTATATATGTTCTTGGTGTGATAGATTGTCACTCCAATAAATAAACATTCATCAACTTTTATCATTTTCTGATGTAGGGATATATGAATTGCTTGACAGTTTTTATGTGATTTATTTTAATGACAATATTGGCCAATGCATTCTGTGATATTCTTCTACCAAAAACATTTTGCCTTAAATAAGTGAAACTAGATTAAACCTGTTTTTCTACTTTGTTATTCCTCCATTTGTTGAATATTAAAATAAGTACCATATACATGAACAATTGTTTTCTTTTGTTGTGTTTTAATTGTACAGTTTTTAGGATGGATCTTATTCCAAACTAATGACCAAAAGTAATACTCCTAAAGAGAATGATTTTTAAGAATATTATAGGGAATCAAACCAATAATCAAAAAGCATTAAATTTAATAAATTAAAGATCTAAGAAAACTGCAGTTGAAAATGAGAGAGAGAGAGAGAGTGTGTGTGTGTGTGTGTGTGTGTGTGTGTGTGTGTGTGAGAGAGAGAGAGAGAGAGAGAGAGAGAGAGAGAGAGAGAGAGAGAGAATCTTGACAGGGACCTAACAAATATTACAGATCTTAAAAATTTATTTTTTAAAAGTTGGAATTCACATTTTTATTTAAGACTATACCAAAATAATTGTCAGAAGTAATTAAGCTTGTAAAATCAGGAGATCTTTATTAGTTTGGGAATAGCCACCTCCAAAAGGTATTTTTGGTCCAGCTGGGTGGAAGATTTCTACTTATGGAAGGAATGATGAAAATACACAAATGTATATATTTATACATGCATGCTCACAAATATGCACATAAGAGAAACATTTGAGAATGAGTTGAGATTGTCATTACTCCAATAACATTAATCATTCACTTTACCAAATAAATAAATATGGGTAGATTTTGTAATATGCTTATAAATATATAAGCACACGTGTGCATATATGTATGGATAAATGGATAGATTGATAGCTATTGGCATTTGAATGATATATGTATATATATATAATATATATATATATATATTAAGAAGCAGAACTATTCTGAATTTATAGAAATTCCCAAAGTTTATGAAATTTATTCACATGATTGATATAAGAACTCTTCAGTGGTTCAAATATCTGTTCATCAGAAGCATGCTCAATTTTTTTTTAGATTTTTGCAAGGCAAACAGGGTTAAATGGATTGCCCAATGCCACACATTTAGGATTTGACCTCAGGTATGCCTGACTCTAGGGCTGGTGCTCTATCCACTGCACCATGTAACTGCCCATGAAGCATGCTCAATATTCAATTGGATGTTTTTCTGATGAAGAATTTAGTAACAAGTGATGAGTTATTTTGACCTAAATGCAAAATTTTATAAAACAAATGATTGTAGGGAAAGGATGTTTCATATTGAAAATGTTTTATAAATGTAAAAAGTTGTAATGTGATAAGAACTGATGTGTGTGGAAGTGTCCTTGAGCACTAAAACCTTATTTTACTAATGCCATGAGAGTGGGAGTGGATTAGAGACTGGAGAGGATATTTAAACACTTTTAATTTATGTAAATAAATGGAAACCTTGGTGTACAAAGGGAGAACTTGTCTTCCTTGTCTCCTGCCCTCTCCAGTGCTAACCTGGGGAAAGATAAGGGAGTGTAGAAAGGGACTCAACAGTAATGTTTTTTGAAAAATATAAATATATATACTTATTCTAGAAATGAAAATTAAAGCTTCTCTGAGGTACCACCTCACACCTCTCAGACTGGCCAATATTACCAGAATGGATAATGATCATTGTTGGAAGAGTTGTGGGAAATCTGGAACACTATTACATTGTTGGTGGAATTGTGAACTCATCCAACATTTCTGGAGAGAAATTTGGAACTTAGTCCAAAGGGCAACAAAAATGTGTATAACCTTTGATCCAGCAATACCACTACTGGCTCTATACCCTGAAGAGATGATGAAAAAAAGGGTAAAAACATCACTTGTTCAAAAATATCCATAGCAGCCCTATTTGTGGTGGCAAAGAATTAGAAATCAAGTAAATGTCCTTCAATTGGGGAATGGCTTAGCAAACTGGTGTATGTATGTCATGTAAAACTATTGTTCTATTAGAAACCAGGAAGGATGGGAATTCAGGGAAGCCTGGAGGGATTTGCATGAACTGATACTGAGTGAGATGAGTAGAACCAGAAAAACACTGTACACCCTAACAGTGACATGGAGGTGATGAACAACCTTGATGGACTTGTTCATTCCATTAGTGCAACAATCAGGCACAATTTTGGGCTGTTTGTAATGGAGAATACCATCTGTATCCAGAGAAAGAACTGTGGAGTTTGAACAAAGACTAAGAACTATTTTAATTTAGAAAAAAAAACTGATATCTTATTGTCTGATCTTGCTATCTCTTATACTTTATGTGTCTTCCTTAAGGTAAGATTTCCTCTCTCATCACATTCAATTTGAATCAATGTATACCATGGAAATGATGTAAAGACTGATAAATTGCCTTATGTGGGGGGGAGGCAAGTAAGATTAGAGGAAACATTGTGAAACTAAAAATATATAAAATCTTTATAATTAAAAAAAGAAAAATATTAATATAATTATTTTGTTTTGTCTTAAGTATTTTAGACCTAATGATCATTGATTGAATTCAACTCTATGTTGAATAGAAATCTGATCTGAGTTTGTGTTAAACTAAGAGTAATATGATACATGAGAAAAAAAGTATAACAGGGAAAGGGAATTGATTACACTTCTTAGGATGCCTGAGATGAAAGTATAAATAGTCATTAGGAAGACAACAAATTCTGATTCCTGTGAGATTAATTTGTAAGATAAAAGGGTTTCAAAAGATGCAATTTAAGCAATGAGCAGTGAGGAGCAGATTCTGGGAGGAACAAATACTATAATGGTTCCTCATGATTACTTCAAGAATTCTGAATCTATCTGAAGCATCACCCAATTGAATGAATTTTGAGCAGGTTGTCAGTACCTTTATCACAGAATCTTATACCTTAATTCCCCTTGGTATGTACACATTTAGACTTTGAACAAGAGAATAAGAGTGTATATCTTCTTCTAGCCTTCAATATTTTTCTATACCTTCTACACATTACTTCTAGAAGCTCTGTGCCATTTGCTGGAAAGTCAATAATTCACAGTGTTGCAACTCATCACACCTTCATATTTTGTGTGATTTTATCCATTGGATCCAAGGGTCTTTTGTTTTTAACCTCTAACAAAATGTGTGTTTATATGAATTAATTAAAGGTATTGATGGATCTGAATAGTCTTATATTTGGAAAGATCATCCAAATTGACTAATAGACATCATGAGGTATGACAAACTGATGGTATGAAATCTTCCAGAAATTACTAGTCCGTACTTATCAATTTACAAGTGTCAGTTCTTCAATCTTTAGAAAAGATAATTGCACATCATCTGGTCACATCACTACGATTATTTACTATGGTAGATATGTCTAACTTTATGTGACTATTAAAAACTCCTAATTATCCCAGAAATTCTTAACAATCTCTCCAGAGAAGAAACAAAACTAGAAGTGAAGAACTAGAGTCAACTATCTATCACCATTTGGAGATTATTGGAATAATACTCTTTATCAGATTTTAAATATTTTGCTTGTTGTTTCACATACTCTCTGGGCTACCCTTTTAATTCTGAGCCTTGTGCAAAATGCTAACCTTTCTTTCCTTGAAAAATCCATCCCTGTAGCCCCTTCTTAGAACTTTTATTTTGAAGAAAATGCCCAAGCCAGACATTTCTTCTTCCTTTCTAAAATATCTCTGTCTAAACTTTTCCTAGCATGTTGATGTGCTGATGTGACCTTCCACTTATACACTTAAGTGTAAATGCTACAAAGCTAAAATTTAAGCTGAATGAAAGGAAGATGGTTCTAAGGGATTAAAGCTTTACTTTGCAGAGGGATTTCTGCTATTGGAAGCACAGTGGAATGGTTAGCACTTTAGCATTTAAACTATAAATAACTCTAGTTAAAGGTATAAAGAAGATAGTTGGTAGAACCCTAGATCAATCAATCTATGTCCTTAAGTTTACTGTGATGATTTTTGGACAATTAGGCCAAGATAAAAATGATATTTCTTTTCCCTAACAATAGAAACAAAAATAGACTCACCACTATTTCATAATACTAATAGACTCTGTTTATATCTACATGATTTTACACAGGTTAGAATGTACATAAGCCACAGGCACTAACTTTTCTTTGGTTCATCTTGAATGATTTTCATAATGCAAGATTAGGGGTAGATTGGATAAATCAGGGTAATCATACAAGTCATTTAAATTAAAAAAAATTCTGAATACCTTTCTATGATGAGTTCAATTCTTAATTGAATTAGAAAAATTCATGTTTATATTTTGCCTCACTTTGAAAAAGTTACCATAAACAGGAATTAGCTTTTCTAATTTCTTTGTTCCATAATGTTATATCCTGACAATAACCTAGACTTCAGCTAACTTCTTCATCTCGAACTTGAGACAGATGTTAACCTTCTTTGCAGAATTTAGCACCCACAAATTTGAGTTGGAGGTAGTATATTTTAAAAAGGAACCAGCTGTCTCTTTTGTTAATGCCATTCTTGATAATCAAGCTAAGGTCAAAATTAAATCTTCATATTAGTTAAATAGAATATTAGGCCCAGATGCTAGTAAATAGATCTAATGTGATTATGAAATACTTAAGGGACCAATATAAATCTTTCTGTATACATAATTTCAGACTGCATTAAATAACTGTGCAATTTGCCCATTTCATATTTCATTTAACTAATTCTCCTTATAACCCAATAAATGATATAAAGTAATTCTGCAGTACCCCTCTATGATATAAATTATTAACATTTGACAAAAGATTGTATAATTTTAAAAATATTCACAATTCAAAACTGCTTCAATAGACTTTTTATATTTGATAAATATCACAACAAACAACTGCTTGAAGACAAAGGATAACTTTGACTTACATAAATGACTTGTTTTGTGCACATCCTACATATGGATCTGAATAATCTACTTCCCTCAAAATAACTCATGCATCTAACAAATTAATCTGCTTAAGAATGGAAACAGTACACATTTATAATTCCTTGTCTTTTTCCTAAACTTCACTTGTAGTATATTCTGCTCCCACTTGACAAACTTGCCCTATTTCTTAATCCACAAGCTCATTTTTCACTGAATTTCCTTTTGAAGATTAGAATAATAGGGCAGTTAGAGTTGTAGGGTTATGGCAGCCAAGCATTAAAAATGTTTCCTCTAGCCTTTTACTGAAATAATACAAATAAAAATAGTTACAGACCTATAGAAATCCATAGATAAAAGGCATAATAGAATTTAAACTAATCTAGGAATTTCAATATATATATATACAGACTGTCAAACTTTAAAGGACCAAGATTTTCTTCCAAGAGTAAATTATCAGTGAAAACTCTATCAAAATAATAAAAATGAGTACTGTGAGTAGTTTTAGCTAATTGAAGGAGGTGGGGGTTGTGCTCTGTTACACATCCCATTAACTAACATATAACAAAGGCCAAGTAGAGCATTTCTAATATGCTATAAGCTCTTTGAGAACAGAAATCATGTCTTATTTCATCTCAATGCTTTACACATAAGAGAAACTTGATTGAATTTACTTGAGAGCCTAAGCTTTTAAACTCATAACACAAATCTCAATCTTGAGGATGGAAATTATGTCACACAATAAAGTTAAGATTTAACATTCAGGAAATTCCTCAATTAAAAGCAATGCCTTGTTTTTTGTTTTTTGCCAAGCAAAAGGGTTAAGTGACTTGCCCAAGGTCACAAAGCTAAGTAATTATTAAATGTCAGGCTGGATTTGAACTCAGGTTCTCCTGACTTCAGGGAAAGTGTTCTATCCACTGGATCACCTAGCTGCCCAATTCTTATTTAAAAAAGTAGAATTTATTTTTCTGTGCATTACATATCAATATTTCCCCCAGAAAATATATGTTAGAAAATGAAAAGCAAAAAGAGCTTAAAGCAACAGAACCCAAGAAAAATTCCAAATAACCTAAACAATGAAACAGTTTTAGGACACGCAACTGGTGCCAAACTGTTTATTCCACAGTTTGTGAAAGAGGGTCTTCACCCTGAGTAACAACAGCTCTTGGCTGGTTTGTGTGCCAATCCCTCAATAAATGATATAATCGAGCACCTCCTAGAGCCCCCCCCCCCTAAAAGTACAGAACATCAAGCCATGGTGATGGTGATAGCTCAGGGGATTAGTGAAGGCCTTAAACAACAAAAGAGCGCTTGTTTTAATTGTGGAAAAGAAGGGCATTTTAAGGCACAGTGCCATGCAGGTCAAAAGAGGGGCAATAAACAGCCCACCTGCTATTCCTGTGGAAAAATTGGACATATGGCAAGGTTTTGTAGATCTAAGAAAACATCAGTTGCAGGAAATGGGAAGGGGGATCCTCCCCGTGGAGACCCCAACACAAGAGCCTACCCAATCACAGTAGCTTCAGAAATGCCCATGGAGCCAGACCTGGAATCGAAAGGGTTGCAGGGGCGCTATTATAGGGAACTACAAAATGAAAGGATTTAGGTGAAACTACTATAATAGTTGCCGAGCAGGGAAAGGAAGAGGATCCATTAACAATCATCGCCTGGAGTACTGCCTTTATAGAGGTGGTTCCAGCCACATTTCCCCGATTAGTAGTGGGTGCTACAGGATCCTCCCCTGTACTTGTCCACACCCAACTACTGCCATCTGGTGACACTACTGTATACTTTACCAACCCACACTGCCACCCAGTAACCCTCCCCCTTGGCACAGCTATTGGTGGAGGAATATCTCTGCCATGGATTGAGAGTGAGAGCATCCCACAAGTAAATTGGTGTACTAAAGTCAGGTTACAACAGCCTGTTATACAGATAGATATAGAAGGCAAACTAGTGTCAGGAATGATTGACACAGGACCTGATGTGTCCATTATTGATTCAGTACAGTGGGACCCCTCCTGGTCGCTTATGTCATCTACCACCCCTATTCTAGGGGTGGGAGGCCATCGAGGCACTAGAAAAGAAGAGTGCCACTTGAGTTGGAGCTATAGAGGACAAAGTGCCTTTATTCATCCCTTAATTACAGGACTAGGCTCTGCCTTATGGGGTAGAGATTTGTTACATCAGTTACAGTTGTATCTTACCACCCCTGAACATCTGACAACAAACTCCTAGTTGCTACTGCTATGGTGCGCTGCCCAAAGATTACTTGGAGGAGTGATAACCCTGTGTGGGTGGAACAGTGGCCCCTTTCTATGGAGAAGCTTACTGCATTAAAAGATATAATTAAGGAATTATTGTTACAACACATAATTGAGCCTACTACCAGACCTTATAATTCTTCAGTATTTTTTAACATGTCAATTTTCTCTTGTGACATGTCAATTTTCTCTTTAGTTTCTTTTCCTTATCTTCCCAACTGATTTCTTCTAGGAAATTTTTCTGGGCTGGGGACCAGTTTATATTCTTCTCAGAAGTTCTTGATCTCTCTGGGTTAGAATCAGCTTTTTTCTAAATATTTCTTCATGGGTCTCCCTTTTTCTTGCCTTTCTTTATTTTCCTAGGATCTTGTGTTGGGGGGGAGGGGATGGCTCTCAGATGTTTGCATTTGAAAGCCCTAGAGGCTATGTTCACTTCTCTTAGTAATTTCAAGTGGGCTGGCCCCTAGGGGGTGCTGGTTGCTTTCTCTAGTGTTTGAGGCACTCTCCCTAATCTTGGAGGGAGTAAGGAGAGGCAGCATTTCTGTGTTGGCTTTGAACAATGGACTGGGTCCTGGAGAAGGTAGTTAATCTCCCTTTCAGCTGAGGAAGCTCTGCTGCTCACACGTGAGCCTGAGGTGGTGGGGGTACAGTTGCTGTTTGTTCTGAGAAGAAGCCTCAGCTAAAAGTATGGAGCTCAGGTCTAGCACACAGCTGGTCAATTTCCAGATGTGTTCTGCAACTCTCTGTGCTGGAACTCACCCTCCTGTCTGACTCAGACTCACTAGACATCTGCTACCCTGGCCAAAGATTCTGCTGCTAAAGTTGGTCCTTGGACCTGCCACTCGCCAAACTTCCAGGGTCTTAGGTCCTTTGGCTTCATCCCTCTGCTGCCCCTGAACTTGCCCCCTGATCTCCATTCCTAGTTCACCCATGGCCCCTGAGACAGACCTTGTTGGTAGATGTTTTTTCTCCTAGCTTCTTTTTCTGAGTTTTGTCAATTGAATTTCTGCTAAGCAATTTCTTTCATGGTATTTTTCCACAGTGTATCTCTTCTCTCTACCATCTTAGTTGAAAGTCTATTGGTGTGCTGGGCGTGGGGAACTATTCTTAAAAAGAGGGTGAGAGTAAAAATTGATTCTAATATAAAGATGCTTTGGCTTCAGAACAACTGCAAGTTGTATACTTTGATAGAAGGAGAGAAAACAAGACATATATAAACCAATCAAGCAATGGGAAAATAAAAAAAGATTGCACCAGGATAAGAAAACAGTCATTAGACAATAAATTATGCTACATCAAGAGGCATATTGGGCTTAATATAATCGAAGTAAAGTAAGTAACGTAAGATATGAAACAAATATTACTCAACAGATTTGTTTCAAAAAGGGAATAATATACATTCCCAAATGGAATTAGAAATTTATTCTACCCCACAGGAAAGAAGGGGTTGGGAGGGGAGGTGAAAGTAAAGGAAAGACGGGAATATTAAAAGGGATGGGGCATGGAAGTAAAAGAAAAAGAGGAATAAATGGAGAAAAGAAAAAGAAAAGGGAAGTGGGTTGATAAAAGGGAGGACAAATTGAGAGAGGCAACAGTCAAAATCAAAACTTAAAGAGAAATTAAGGGAAAAGAGAATGAAAAGTACAAATGAGGAAAATAGGACAGAGGGAAATACAGTATTAGTAATTATAAGTGTGAACATGAATGGGACAGTCTCCCATAAAACATAAAAATAAGGAAAACTTATCACCAAACAAGAGATAGGAAACATTACAAATTACAAAATTTATCATTCTGATTATATTAAATTAAAAAGATTTTGCATAAGTAAAACCATTTCAACCAAGATTAGAAGGAATTCAGAGATATGGAAAATGATTTTTACATCTACTCTTTCTGATAAAGGACTCATTTCTAAAAAAAGAGAGTGAATTGAGTATAATTTATAAGACAAGTCATTCTCCAAAGAATATGAACAGGTAGTTTTCACATGAAGAGATTAAAACTATCTATAGTTATATGAAAATGAGCTCCAAATAATTATTGATTGCAGAAATGCAAATTAAAAGAATTATGAAGTACTACTATCTCATATATATCATAGTGGATAAAATGACAAAAAAAGGAAAATGATAAACATTGGTGAGGTTGTGGGAAAACTAGGATAATAATGCATTGTTGCTGGAGTTGTGAACTGATTCAGTCATTTTGGTGATCAATTTGAAATTAAACCCAAAGTTTAATAAAACTATACCCAAAGGTATATACCCACTACCATATATATATATATATATATATATATATATATATATATATATATATATATATACACATATATATATATATGTGTATATATATATATATATATATATATATATATATATATATATATCCTAAAGAGATCATTAAAAAAAGAGGAAAGGACTCACATGTAAAAAATGTTCATATCAACTCTTATTGTAGTGGTAGAGAATTGGAAATTGTAGACATGGAATACTATTGTTTTGTAAGAAATTGATCTGACTTCAGAAAATCATGAAAATCATATGTGAATTGATATTGAGTAAAGTGAGCAGAACCAGGAGAACGTTATACACACTAACAGTAACATGGTAAGTTGATCAATTATGATTGATGTTTCTCCCTTCAGCAGTTTTGTGATCAAGGACAATCCAGAAAGACCTTTTAGGGAAAATGTCATCCACATGCAGAGTTAGAAACAAACAAACTATCTATTCTGTATGCAAAGCAAAGCCTCAAATATTTCTTTTATTTTTTTCTTTCTTTCTCATGTTTTCTCCCCTTAGTTCTAATGCTTCTTTCAAAGCTTATTTAAACTCGATTTTACTAGTACAACCTATAGATTGTTTGCTGCCATGGGGAAGTGTTGCAAGAGATGGAGAGGAAAAAATGTATAAATCAAATGCTGACAAAAGACAAATGTTGAAAACTATTTTTCACATAATTAGAAAATAAATAAGTAAGTCAATAAAGGGAAAGAAAAAAGGGATGAAAGGCAAGGAAGATTCTAAGCAATTTAACACAAATAAAAATATCTAAATTAATTTTAAACCACTGGTTACCAACAATTTCTAATAAAGGAATGACCAAAATAAATGCCAATTATAAAAAGAAATAATTTAAAAGCGGAAAAGAATGAAAACAATGTACAATGGTGTATATTAACAGAACTTTCAAATTCATTATTCAAGTAACACTGTTTTTCCCATACAAATAGATACATACAAAATAGATAAATTAATCAAAGGTAAGGAATTAGTTCTAATTATTAAACTTTCTTTTAAAACAAATATTACTAATACAAAGATTTCTAAAGTGCAATCTTACTTATTTCATAAGTTGTCAGCAAAAATATTTTATATTCTGACCAGAATGACATAACAACAAAGGATATTATTAATTTATGCATACATATAAATTCACAAGGTTTTAAAAAGAAAATTACTGAGAGATTACAAACACTATTGTTTCACCAAACATCAAAAATCAAAGATGGTACTTCAATTTCAGCTCAATTGTCATACCTGTGAAAAGACTCTAAGCAGTTATTGCATCCAGCTGAAATGTTATGATTTTGAAGTTCCATTTCCTTGAAAATTGACAAAAATAAATCATTACAAGGATTAGTGAATTAGCAAACTCTTTCAAAGAAAAACCTCATCTTTGGTCCTCTACCCATCATTTGATTTTTTGCAAGGAATAGTGATCTGTTCTTTTATACAGTAATACAACCAAGAAATCACTTAAAATTCACAATACAAAAACTAATGATTGTTGCTATCCATACAAAATATGGCACAGGTCATTGTATCTCTGTGGACCCTCACTGATGAAATGAGTCTTCATAATCCCTTGAAATATATGGTGGCTAAAGAAATATTATTATAAACTTATCTTCTTCCCAAGGAAAACAACTGCACCCCAGAAGGGAGATAATTTTGATGAAGAATTCAAGTAGACACCCTAGGTTACAGAAACCATTTTGTCCATTGCAAAATTCTGAAAAGTAAGAAAGAATTATTATAGATTAGGAAAAGATTTTTGAGGTATTTGCATTAAATAGTCTTTGAATGGCTCAGGGCAATGTCCATCTTTTTGGAATCCTGGCAGAAAAGAATCAAGGAAGCTGCACAGCAAAATGAGAAATGAAGAAATAGTCTACTATTGAGAATTTTCAATATACTAGAAATGGAGTGTGGAAAAATTCAAAGAAAACATAATGTGAAAGCAATAAAATCTAGATCATTTTAATAATGAGTATAAATGAAACTGGAAAGAATAAAATAGGCTGAATAGAATAGATTAACTAGAGTTATTATAATCTATTTAATTTCTGAAGATATTGGAATTGTAGCATAGAGAAAATGCACATTTGGACTTTGTATTCTAAATGGCATTCATGGTAATGGTAATGGTAATGATATTCAATAAGATGAAAATTTTAAAATTAACTTGATGAAATCATTTGTAATGATATGCTTAAGGCAAAAAAATGAAAACACTGAGCATTCAATTCTTTTATTAAATTTTTTAGGCCTTTATTTTTGTAAGGCAAATGGGGATAAGTGGCTTGCCCAAGGCCACACAGCTAGGTAATTATTAAGTGTCTGAGACTGGATTTGAACCTAGGTACTCCTGACTCCAGAGCCGGGGCTTTATCCACTGTGCCACCTAGCTGCCCTTGAGCATTCAATTCTAAGGCACTTGAAAGACAAAAAGCTATCAATGATTGGGGAAAAATTCGTTGTGTGCCTAAATCATATGCTTACTTTTTCATCTGTATGTAACCTTTGAGAGAAAATAGAACACAGAATAAACTTACATTTTTTACTTAATATTTATTATTTTATTTGTTTTCTAACCAAATGCAATGGTAGGATCACCAGTCATTTTTTTGAATTCTCTCTCTCTCTCTCTCTCTCTCTCTCTCTCTCTCTCTCTCTCTCTCTCTCTCTCTCTCTCCTTTCCCTGCCCTCTCTCCAACAGAAAGCAATCTAGGATAGTCTTTATATGTGCAACTATGCTGAGCATAGATCTGTATTAATCCTGTTGTGAAAGAAGAATCAAATCCAAACAGAAGAAAAAAAAACAAAAAAACATTACAGAGGTTAAAAAGACATAATACAAAAAACAACTTTTAAAAATGGAAGATAAGATTTGGTCTGCATTTAAACTCCACAGTTCCCTTTCTGGATATAGATAGCATTTTCCATCACAAGTCTTCCACAATGGTCTTTGATTACTGTAATGCTGAAATGAACAAATCCATCATAACTGATCATCACCCCATGTTGTTGTTAGTGTATACAGTATTCTAGTTCTACTCATTTCATTCAGCATCAGGTCATTTAAGTTTTTCCAGGCTTTTCTGAAGTCTCATCGCTCATGATTTCTTATAGAACAATAGTATTCCATTACATGCATAAATTTTTCAGTCATTCTCCAGTTGATGGACATTCCATAAATTTCCAATTCTTTGCCAATATAAAAAGAACTGATACAAATATATTTGTGCGTGTAGGTTTTTCGTATACTTATTTGAGATCTCTTTGGGATTTGGATTTAGTAATAGTATTACTGGATCAAAAGGTTTGCACAATTTTATTGTTCTTTGGGCATAATTTCAATTTGTTCTCCAGAAAAGTTGGATTAGTTCATAACTCCACCATCAATGCATTAGTGTTCCAGTTTTTCTATATTCCCCCCTAACATTGATCATTTTCCTTTTTAGTCATTTTAGCCAATCCAGTAGGTATGAGATGTTACCTCAAAGTTGTTTTTATTCAAATTTTCCTAATCAGTAATAATTAAAAGTAATTTTTCATATGGCTATGGATAATTTTACTTCATCTGAGAATAACCTTTCCATATCCTGTGACCATTTATCAATATTTGTTTTCTTAAAAATTTGACTCTCTATATATTTAGTTCTCTATATATTTTAGAAATAAGTTCTTTGTCAGATACACTAGTTGTAATAATTATTTTCCAAATTAAAACATTCCCTTTAATCTTGGTAATAAACTACTTCCTTTTTCCTAGATCTAATAGATAAACTATTCCTTGCTCTCTTAGTTGGCTTATGATATCACCATTTAAGTCTAAATCCTAAACTCATTTCAACCTTAAATGGTATAAGGCATGAAATGTTGGTCTATGCCTAGTTTCTGCCATCCTATCTTCCAGGTTTTTTTTTTTAATCAAAAAGCAAGTTCTCATCATAGAAGCTGGAATCTTTGAGTTTATCAAATAGCTAATTACTGTAGTCATTAACTATTTCTTTTGTACCCAGTCTATTCTGCTTATTTATCATTCTATTTATTAACCATTACTGGTTTCTTTTTTAGGTTTTTGCAAGGCAAATGGGGTTAAGTGGCTTGCCCAAGGCCACACACCTAGGTAATTATTAAGTGTCTGAGGTCAGATTTGAACTCAGGTACTCCTGACTCCAGGGCCAGTGCTCTATCCACTGTATCACCTAGCCACCCCATGATAGTTTTCTTCACATTGAACTAACCCATTAATCCTGGTATAAATCCTCCTTGATTGTAGTGATAATTTGCTTTAATCATTTAGTTAATATTTTATTTAAAAAATTCCCCATCATAGTCATTAGGAATTTTCTTTCTCTGTTTTGTCTTCATGGTTTGGGTATCAGGATCATTTTGATATCATAGAAAAAATTTGGTAAAAACCCTTTCTTCACCTATTTTTTTTTTCAAATTGTTTATATAGCATTGGAACTAATTGTGCTTTGAATGTTTGGTAGAATTCACATGTGAATCCATCTGCCTGGAGATTTTTTTTGTTAACAAGTTCATAGGATGGCTTATTCCATTTCTTTTTCTAAGTTGTTTGTTTATTTTTCTTTCTTTTGGCCTGGGCTGTTCATATTTTAGTAAATATTCATTCATTTCACTTAGATTGTTAATTTTATTGACAAACATCTGATCAAAATAGCTCCTAATTATTTCTGTCATTTCTTCCTCATTGGTGGTGAATTCACATTTTTCATTTTTGATATTGGTAATTTAGTTTCTTTCTTTTTTGATATCAAAGTTAATCAAAGGTTTCTCTATTTTATTGTGTTTTTTAATAATAAAACCAACTCTTAGTTTTATTTATTGGTTCAATAACCTTCTTATTTTCAATTTTATTAATTTCCTCTTTGATTTTCAGAATTTCTAATTTGATATTTACTTAGGGATTTTTAATTTGTTCTTTCTTTAGCTTTTTCATTGCATGCCCAATTCATTCATTAACTACTATTTTATTCATGTATGCTCTTCTGACTACTTGGGTTCATTCCACAAATTTTGTTATGTTGTCTCTTTATTATTGTTTTCTTGATTTTATTAATTATTTCCATAAGTTGTTATTTGACCCACTCATTCTTTAAAATTAGGTTATTTAATTTCCAATTTTTTTAGGTCCAACTCTCCATGGCCCTTTATTGCACCTGATTTTTATTGCATCTTAAGATGAAAAGAATGCATTTCATTTTTCTACCTTTCTGAATTTGATTATGAGTTTTTAATACAATGACTAATTTTTGTGTAGATGCCATGTACTGTAGAAAAAAACGTATATTCCTTTCTATCCCCTTTTAATTTTCTTTAGATTTCTATCATGCGTAGCTTTTCTATTTTTTTCCACTTCTTTCACTTCCTTCTTGTTTATTTTATGGTTTGATTTATCTGATTCTTAGAGAAGACTGAGGTTTCCCTCCAGTGTGGTTTTGCTGACTTTGTCTTCCTGGAACTCATTTGGTTTCTCCCTTGGAAATTTGAATACTATCCAACTTTGTGCATACATGTTTAACATTGAAATTGTTTCATTGTCTATGGTACCTCTTAGGAGAATGTAGGTTCCTTATTCCTTTTATTGAGATCTACTTTTGAAATTGATTTTTCTGAGATAAGGATTGCTACTGCTTCTTTACCTTTATTCTGTGTGTCTTTCTGCTTCAAATGTGTTTCTTGTAAGCAGCATAATGTAGGATTCTGCTATCCATTTTCATTTTATAGGAGAATTCATCCCATTCACATTCATAGTTATAATTACTAACTGTTTATCATCCTACATGCTATCTCCCCTTCATTTGTATTATTTTTCCATTCCTTTATCCTATCCATTCTCCCCAGTGTTTTGCTTCTGAATACAACCTTCCTCAATCTGTATTCCTCCCTATCAGTTGTGCTCCCTTTTCTTTCCTCTTTTCTCTTTCCCCTTCTTCCTTCCCTCTCTTCTATTAGTCCCTCCTTCCTTTACCCTGATCCCTCCTAATACTTGAAGATTAAGATAAATTTCAAAATCCTTTTGAGAATATGAGTAATTCCCTCTTTAAATCAAATTTGATAAGAGTAAGATTCAAGCAATTCTCACCCCTCCTTTCTTTCCCTCTGCAATCCTCTGCAACTCTTCATATGATGCAATTTACTCCATTCAGTCTCCTCTTTTCTCCAGTTTTATTACAATCCCCATTTTAATGTCTTAATTTTATTTTTTAAATCACTTCATCAAAATCATCATGTCCATTCCTTCAGAGTATGTATACTCCCTCTAATACAGCTATGATTCTCAAGATGTTTGAGAATTTTCCTCCCAGAAAAGGATGTAACCAGTCTAATTTTATTGAATAGTAGTCTTTATCTTTTCCCCATCTTTAATTTAATGATCTGGGTTTCTGCTCTCTGCCCTGGACACACCAATGCTCCCCTGTGACAGACCTTTTAGAAGATGTTTCTTTGTGATTTTTGGTGCATTCTGCCACTCTAAAATATTTTAAGAAGCTTGATTAATGTTAGTTTTGAGGGAAATTCTGGAGCTTTTAATAGAAGTTCTGGTTTCTCTCTGTCATCTTAAAATAAGCTTACCTTTGATAAACATATGAAAAATGAATAAGCAGTTCCCTGCAAAGATTTTTATCCATAGAAGATAGCAGGACTTTTGGGGGGGAAATTAACCAAAAAAATACTGAGAAATAAGTTACTACTATGGTTGTTGATTATAAAAAATGATTTTTTTAGGGGGGGATGCTTAGCTAAGAACTAGCCTGAGTTCTACCCCAACCACTTCAAATATCTTTAAATAATGACTCTAATCTAATTCTAAAGTGGTAGAACCACAAAAGATAGAATGAAACAATTTTTTAGCCTAAGACAACTTGAAACATCTGTGGGAATGATCTGTTGCACCAGGATTAGAAAAGGCTTGCAGTTCAGTCTGGGTCACACAGAGTAAAGTGGCTTCATCCATTCAGTTATAAACTGAAAGGTAAATGCATCAGTGGTAGCAGTGATGGTTTCCAAACAGTTCAGTTCAGAGTTGCCAAGAACACCTTGGAGAGTCAGCAGGAAAAATCTACCACACTGGGGTATTGCGGACCTCAGCACTGAAGAGCTAATCCCAGTAGACCAGGAGCAGGCCTAGGAAACCACTCAATAGGCTCTCAGTCCATGGAGAGCAGGGTGTTGGGGAGGAATTTACATGGGTCTCTTTGCTCTCCCAGAGGCAGGACTCTGTTACTTTGCCCATCATCAGATATGGATTGAAGTCTGGGACTCCCAGTTCTAGGAATTTATTACCTTCCTATCTTGGTGGAATGGGAACTCTCCTCATGGGACAGAAGGGAGTATTTGAGTTTCCAGAACCAGAGCACATGTAAGGAGAGTAGTCATTGCCTCTCATAAGGATTTGAAGGAAATGAAAACTTGCAGATTCCTGGGGTATCTCTGAAAATAGCTACAAAAACCTCCAAAGCTTGGGACAATGTGTTTTATACTCTGTAATCAGAGCCCTACCTTAACAAAGAATTAAAGTCAAATCATAGACTGTGGAAAAAAGCTAACCACAGAAGAAAAAATCTGACCATAAAATACAACTCAGAAGAAGGTAACAAAGCCAAATTTCTACAACCAAAACCTCTAAGGAAAATATGAATTCATCTCAGTCCATGGAAGAGCTCAAAAAGATCTTGAAAATTAATTTAGGGAAGTAGAAGAAAACTTGGGAAAAGAAATGAGAATGATGCAAAAGAAACCATAAAACTGAGTCAGTATCTTGGGAAAGGAGATACAAAAAAATTCTGAAGAAAATAACTGCTTAAAAATCAAACTGGGCCAAATTTAAAAAGTGATCCAAAAAATCAAGGAGGAGAATGTTTTAAAACATCAGAATTAGTCAAATGAAAAAGAAGATGAAAAAGATCACTGAGGAAACAAATTCCTTAAAATATAAAATGAAACAAAGGGAAGCTGATTACTTCGTGAGAAATGAAGAAACAGTAAAATAAGACCAAAGGAATGAAAAACTAAAAGAAAATGTGAACTATCTGATAACAACAAAAACTGACCAGAAAAGCAAATGTAGGGGAGAAAATATAACACTTATGAGATACTCAAAGGCCAGAATAAAAAAAAAGAGCCTGGAAAAGTATTTCAAGAAATCATCAAGGAAAACTGCCTTGGTATCCTAGAACTACAGGGTAAAATAGACTGAAAAAAATTGCTAATAACTTCTTGAAAAGGATCCACAAAATTAAACCATCAAAGAATTGTAGCCAAATTTCACAATTATCAAATCAAGGAGAAAATTCTACAGTCAGAAAGAAACAATTTTCATTTCAAGGAGTTACAGTCAGTATTATGCAGCATTTGGCAATATCAACACCTAGGCATTGAAGGGCCTGGAATATACTATTCTAGAGAGCAAAGGAGTTTGAATTACAACCAAGAATCAACTACTCAGCAAAGCTGAACATAATTATTTAGGGGAAAAGATGGACATTTAATGGAAAGTGTGATGTTCAAATTTCCCTAATTAAAAAAAATAAGTAAAAATTTGATTTTCATACATGAGACCTGAGACGTAGTTAAAGAAATAAAAAAAGGAAAAGAAAAAGAAAAAGAAAAATTATACTAGTTACATCTCTAGGAGGATGAAATTCATAACTTTTTTTATTTTTTGGTTTTTTTTGGATTTCATTTATTTTGAGATTTACAATTTGTCCCCCAATCTTCCTTCCCTCTACGCCCAGAAAGCCATCTGTTAGTCTTTACATTGTTTCCGTGGTATACATTGATCTAAGTTGAATGTGATGCGAGAGAAATCATATCCTTAAGGAAGAAAAATAAAGTATAAGAGATAGCAAGATTACATATTAAGATATCAGTTATTTTTCTAAATTAAATACTCTTTGGTCTTTGTTCATTCTCCACAATTTTTTTTCTCTGGATACAGATGGTATTCTCCATTGCAGATACCTCAGAATTGTCCCTGATTGTTGCATTTATGGAATGAGCAAGTCCATTAAGGTTGATCATCACCCCCATGTTGCTGTTAGGATGTACAATGTTATTCTGGTCCTGCTCATACTGTCCATCTTCAGTTCATGCAAATCCTTCCAGGCTTCCCTGAATTCCCATCCCTCCTTGTTTCTAATAGAACAATAGTGTTTCATGACATACATATACCACAGTTTGTTAAGCCATTCACCAATTGAAGGACATTTATCCAATTTCCAATTCTTTGCCACCACAAACATGGTTGCAATGAATATTTTTATACAAGTGTTGTTTTTGGCCATTTTCATAATTGCTTCAGGGTATAGACTTAGTAGTAGTGTTGCTGGAACACAGGGTATGTACATTTTTGTTGCTCTTTGGTTGTAATTCCAAATTGCTCTCCAGAAAGATTAGATGAGTTCAGAGATCCACCAACAATGTATTAGTGTCCCAGATTTCCAACATCCCTTCCAACATTGACCATTGTCCTTTCATGTCAGATTGGCTAGTCTGAGAGGTGTGAGATGGTATCTCAGAGAAGTTTTAATTGGCATTTCTCTAATAAGTAATGATTTAGAGCAATTTTTCATATGGCTATGGATCACTTTGATTTCCTCATCTGTAAATTGCCTTTTCATATCCTTTGACCATTTGTCAATTGGGGAATGGCTTTTTTTAATTTGACTTAGTTCTCTGTATATTTTATAAATGAGTCCTTTCTCAGAAATATTAGTTGTAAAAATTATTTCACAACTTACTACATTTCTTTTGATCTTGGTTACAATGGTTTTATCTGTGCAGAAGCTTTTTAATTTAATGTAATCAAAATTATCTAGTTTATTTTTAATGATGGTCTTCATCCATTCCTTTGTCATCAACTGCTTCCCTTTCCATAGATCTGACAGGTAAACTACTCCTTGATCATCAAGTGTACTTATAATATTGTTTTTTATGTCTCAATCCTGTATCCATTTTAATCTTATCTTGGTAGAGTGAATTACTTAGATAGAAACAATACACATAAATTGATTTTGATGGATTAATTTAAAAAATAAGATATTAAATAAGGTATTATATGGGTCAGCAGGAAGGAGAAGGAATAATGGAGTAAATTACACCACAGGAAGAGGTAGAAAGGACCTACCATAGAAATGGGAAAGAAGAGAGGGGGTGAGAATTGCTTCAGTTTTATTTTAATCAGATTTAGTTCAAAGAGGGAACAATATATATATATATATATATATAGTATATACTCATTTAGGTTAAGATATTTATTTACCCTACAGAAAATAAATAAGGGAAAGGGAAGGAAGTTAAGAATGAACTGATAGAAGAGATGGGAGGAAGGAGATTAAAAGTAAAAGGGGAAAGATGAAAGAAAAAGGAGCGAGGCAGATAGAAAGGGATTGAGGGAGGTAGTGTTCAGAAGCTAAACAGTGGTGAGGAAGGATAGAGTGAAAGGGGAAAGAATAGTACAAATGAAGAGGAGATGGAAAGAAGGGTAAACAAGATTTAATTTGCAACAAAGATATATGTGTGTGTAAATATATATATATATATATATATATATATATATATATATATATACACACACACACATATATATATTTTCAGAGTAAAAGTAAAAGACTATTAGAAAAGCAAAAGCAAAAAATAATTCTCATTAAAAGGGATAAGGAAGAAAACTACATCTTCCAACAAGGTACCATTGATAAGGAAGCAATTACAATATTAAATACATATATATATACACTAAGATTATAGCACCCAGATTCTTAGAGGAGAAACTAAATGGGTTACAGGAAAACATGGAAGGTAAAACTATACCGGTGAGAGAACTCAACTTCCCTCTCTCAGAATTATGCAAATCTAACCACAAAATGTACAAGAAGGAAATTAATGAGGTGAGTGAATTTTAGAAAAGTTATATAAGATAGACCTCAAAAGAAAATTCAATAGGAGTATAAAGGAATATATATATATATGTGTGTGTATGTGTGTGTGTGTGTGTGTATGTATTAGAAAAGCAATAA
Source organism: Macrotis lagotis (assembly GCF_037893015.1). Classification (NCBI taxonomy): domain Eukaryota; kingdom Metazoa; phylum Chordata; class Mammalia; order Peramelemorphia; family Peramelidae; genus Macrotis; species Macrotis lagotis. The sequence goes on from NC_133663.1 coordinate 200,331,723, forward strand.
GAAAAAAAATAAATTGAAGGAATTATAATAGGCAATGTTGGAGCAAAATTATCAATTTGTAGATAATATGATGGTATACTGAGAAGATCCTTGAAAATCAATTTTCAATGTTTAAAACAATTATCAGTATTAGCAAAATTTCAGGATATAAAGTAAACCAACCTAAATATATATATTCTCAGTGGTACTTGGCACCTCCAAAAAATAAATAATGTATTAAGGCAATAAAATCCTCACAATCCAAAACAGAATGGCAGAAATATTAAATGCATTATTTTCAGAACATGATGCAATAAAAATTGCATGTAATAAAGCATAATGAATAGTAAGCTAGGAATTAGTTGGAAACTAAATGACAACTTTAAAATAAGTGGATCTAATTACAAATCATAAAAATAATAATTTCATTTAATATGATGACAAAATTGAGACATCATACCAAAGTTTCTTAAATGCAACCAAAGCAATTATCAGGGGAAATTTTATATTTCTAAATGCACATATATATATATATATATATATATATATATGCATAAAACAGAGAAAGGAGAGATGAATGAATTGGGCTTACAATGAAAAATGCTAGAAAAGGAACAAATGAAAAATGCGCAGTTAAATGCCAAGTTAGAAATTTTGAAAATCAAAGGAGAGATTAATAAAATTGAAAGTTAGGGGGAGGCTAGGTGGTGCAGTGGTTAGGGCACTGGCCCTGGAGTCAGGAGTACCTGTTCAAATCTGGCCTCAGACACTTAATAATTACCTAGATGTGTGGCTTTGGGCAAACCACTTAACTCCACTGCTTTGCAAAAACTAAAAAAAAATTGAAAGTAAGAAAATTATTAAAGTAATAAATACAGATTTGTTTATATGAGAAAAAGAAATAAAATGATTAAGACTTCACTTAATTTAATTTTTAAAAAAAGCAACAAGAAAACCAAATTACCAGTATTAAAAATGAAAAAGGAGAATTCACCATCAATGGGAAAGAAATTAAAGTAATAATTTGGAGATTTTTACTCAACTGCATGCCAATAAATCTGGCAATTGAAATGATAAGGATGAATATTAATAGAAATTCAAATTGCCAAGATTAACAGAAGAGTAAATTAAACACTTAAACCACATCATTTCAGAGAAATAAATTGAAAGAGCCATCAATGAACTCCCTAAGAAAAATCTTGAGGACCAGATGGATTTTCAAGTAAATTTCATCAAACATTTAAAGAACAAATAATTTTGATTCTGAATAATGTATTTGAAAAATATCGTGAAAGAGTTCTCTTGAATTTCTTCTATGAAACCAATATGGTGCTGAAACTCAAGTCAGGAGAAGGCAAAACTGAGAAAGAAAATTATAGACTAAATTCTCCAATGAATATGAATGGAAAACTTTTAAGTAATACATTCTCAAATTGATAATAATAAGTTATCACTAGGATAATATAGTTTGATCAGGTACAATTTATACCAGAATTGAGGAAAGATTTGATATAAGGAAAAGTATCCACATAATTGACCAAATCAATAAAAAAATCATATGATTACTTCTAATGATACTTAAAAAGGCTTTTGTCAAAATGCAGCATCTATTCTGAATAAAAACCTTAGGAAAGCATAGGAATAAATGGAGTTTATCTTAAAATTATAAGTAGTATCACTCTAAAACCATTAGCATGTATTTTATGAAATAGAGTTAAACCAGAAGAACTTTTGCTTAGCTAAGGGGTGAAAAAAAAGGATGCCTGTTAATCCTATTTTCATTCCATATTGTATTACAAATGTAATAAGAGGAAAAAATTAAATTGAAAGAAATAGAATAGGCTATTCTGGAGCAAAATTCTCAGTTTACAGATAATATGATAGTATACAGAGAAAATCCTTGAAAATTAAGTTTCATTGTTTGAAACAATTAGCAATATTAGCAAAATTTCAGGATATAAAGTAAACCAACCTAAATCATTAGCACTTCTATATATTATCAACAAGGCACAACAACAAGAGTTAGAAAGTGAAACTATATTTTAATAAACTGTAGACAATATAAAATACTTGGGAATCTTTGATGTCTAAAATGAAAAGGGAATTGCTGAGATGCTAACCTTTAAACATCTGTGTGAATGTTTAAATTTATATGTTTGGTCTCTTGATCTATTGAGTGGATATAGAGATCAATTGCCAAATCCTCAGTATTTTATTCAATTCTTTATATTATCTTGCTATTGTATTTCACTAATTTTTCCTTTAATAAATTTCATCAGTTTGATCTTGTAGATTTTTGAATTGAGGTTTGGTTCAAATCTGTGTGTAACTAAGAAAGGTGACTATATGTTTAATCAAAATATATATGAATGCACATGCTAGAAAAATTCCTTACAAACTATTTCTAACAATAATTTTGTGAGATAGTCTACTATTCTAAAGAGTTGTTCATTTGGAAAAACTAATTGGATGGGTTAAATTATAGTATAAAATAATTGTTTCAATAACATATAGTTCTCTTTTCTTATGCATGGGACTACTTCATTGTAATTGTCTTATCCATTAATTGGAAATATTTTGATATGCATAAGAAGTCTTATTTTTGTTTATGCAGAAAATACAAATACTTTATGGCTTTACATGAATTAAAAGGTACTGAGGGAGCTTATCCCACTCATCATTAGTTCCTTTAATTTTTTCTATACTTCTCTTGAGTTAATCATTCACAATTTCTTATAGAGCAATAGCACACCATTAATACCATAGCATTCAACTATCCCTAATTGATGGCCATCCCCTCAATTTCCAATTCTCAGCCACTACAAAAATAGCTGCTGTGAATATTTGGAACTCATGCAACTTTCACCATATTTTATGATTTCTGTGACTATAGGCCTAGCACTGACATTTCTGATTCAAAGGGTAGGATCAATTTTCATTGACCCTTGGACATAGTTTCCATATTGCACTTCAGAATGATTGGTTCAGTTCACTACTCCATCAACAATGGATTAATGTCCCTGTCCTTCCACTTCTCCAGAATTACTTGTTTTCCTTTATTGTCATCTTAGACATTCTAATTGTAGTGAGATAGTACCTCAAAGTTGTTTGGATTTGCATTTCTCTAGTCAGTAATGATTTGGAGCAATTCTTCATATGATTATATTTAAAATATTAATTACATTTGAAAATTACATGTTCATATACTTTGACCTTTTATTAATATGAGAATGACTTAGAAATTTATAAATTTGATTTGATTCTCTATATATTTTAAATATGAGACCTTTACAAGAATCTCTAACTGTGAAAATTGTTTCCCAGGTTTCTGTTTTCCTTCTAATTTTGGCAGCATTGGTTTTCTTAGGGCAAAACCTTTTTAATTTAATTTAGTTAAAATCATCCATTTTTCAATGTACAATGTAGTCTATATCTTGTTGGTTGATAAATTTTTCCCTTTTCTGTGGATCTGACAGAGTATTTCTTTATCTGTTAATTGTTCTATGATGTTGCCCTTTATATATAAATTTTGTACCCATTTTGATCTTATTTTGTTATAGGTCTGTGATGTGGGTCTGTACCTAGTTTTTAACCATACTATTTTTCATTTTCCCCCAAATTTTTGTCAAATGGTGTGTTTTTATCCCAGAATCTGTCTTTGGATTTGACAAATAGTAGATTACTATAATCATTTACTACTGGTCCTTTTGAAGCTATCCTAATCCATTTTTTCATTACCTGAGTAACAGGCAGTTATGTTGACTAGAGCTCATAGGAGTAACTTTTAGATCTGGTAGCGCAAGACCACATTCTTTTGTAGTTTTTCATCATTTGCCTTGATATTCTGAATGAATTTCCAGATGAATTTTGTTACTATAATTTCTGGCTTTGTAAAACAGTTATTTGGTAGTTTGATTTCCATGGCACTGAATAAGAAATTTAATTTGGGTAGAGTTGATATTTTTATTATATAACTTTGAACTAACCATGAGTAATTAGCATTTATCCAGTTTTTTTTAGATCTGACTTTATTAAATCTGTGAAGTGCTTTGTAATTGTGTTCATACAGTTTCTGGGTTTTTCTTGAGAGGTAGATTCCCAAGCATTTTATTTCTTCTGCACTTACTTTAAATGGATTTCTCTTTCTATCCCTTGCCCTTGAGCTTTGTTGTTTATATACAGAAATGAAAAAGATTTATGTGGATTAATTTTATAGCCTGTTATTTTGCTGAATTTTTTAATTATTTCAGGTAGTTTTTTAGATGATTTTCTTGGGTTTTTAGAAGTATACTATCAAATTATCTTCAAATAGTGAAAGTTTTGCTTCCTAATTGCCAATTCTATTCCTTTCATTTTTTTCTCTTACATTTCTAATAGAATATTGAATTGGAATAGAGATAATGGGCATCCTTGTTTCATCCCTGGACTTACTGGAAATGATCCTAGTATATCCCCATTACATGTAATATATGTTGATTGTTTTTGATAGATGCTGTTTATTCTTTTAAAGAAAGCTCCATTTATTCTTATACTCTCTAGCATTTTAAATACGAATGGGTGTTGTATTTTGTCAAAGGCTTTACCAGCACCTATTCAGATGATCCTATGATTTATGTTGGTTTTGTTAGTGATATGTTCAGTTACTCTGAGTGTTTTCCTAACACTGAAGCATTTTTGCTTCCCTGGTATAACTCCTACCTCATCATGGTGTATTATCCTAGTAACAATTTGCTGCAATCTCTTTACTAAAACTTTAAGAATTTTGTATCAATGCTTCATTAGGAAGATTGATCTCTTTGACATTTTGAATCTTCCTGGTTTATGTATCAGCACCATATTAGTGTATTAACAGGAATTTGGCTATTTTACTAAAGAGTCTATGTAGAATTAGAATTAATTGTTCGTTTAAAGTTTGGAAGAATTCACTGGTAAATCCATCTGGACTTGCAGACTTTTTCTTAGCAAGTTTATTGATGATTTCTTCATTTATTTTCCTGCATTGTATTCATTTAAGTATTTAATTTTCTCATCTGTATTAATATGGGTTGTTTGTATTTTGGTAAACATTCATTCACTCAGGTTATTTTATATATTGTCATGCAGTTAAGCAAAAGAACTCTGAATCATTTTTGAATTTCCTCCTCATTGGTGAAAAGTTTACCCTTTTCATTTTTGATACTGATAATATTGTATTCTTATTTCTTTTTTATATCAGATTAACCAAATTTTTGCCTATTTTATTGTTTTTTTAGTTTTTGCAAGGCAATGGGGTGAAGTGATTTGCCTAAGAGTACACAGCTAGATAATTATTAAGTGTCTGAGGCCAGGTTTAAACTCAGGCCCTCCTGTCTCCAGGACCAATCCATTGAGTCACCTATTTTATTGATTTTTCATAAAAACCAGTTCAATTTCATTTTTAAGTCAATGAATTTCTTGCTTTCAATCTTATTAATCTCTCATTTGCTTTCAGAATTTCTAATTTGGTATATAATTAGGTAATCTTTAATTTGTTTTCTTCTAGCTTTTTTAGTTGCATATTCAATTTATCGATTTCTTCTTCTTCTATTTTATTCATATAAGTATTTAGAAATAAAAATTTCCCCTAAAACTGTTTAGGATACATCCTATAATTTTGGTGTGATGTCTCATTTCATTATTCTCTTTTATGAAATAATTGATTATTTCTATGATTTGTTGTTTGATCCACTAAATCTTTTAAATTAAGTTATTTAGTTTCCAATTAATTTTTGGTTTTCTTTCTATGCCTCATTACATGTAATTTTTATTGTCTATTTATTATTTTTATTGTGTATTTATTATATATTGTTCCCACCTTTCTGCATTATACTATAAGATTTTTATGCCCTACTACATGACCAACTTTGCTATATTTGATATGTACTGCAGAGAAAAAAGGTATATTCTATTCTATTCTCATTCAATTTTTCTCTAGAGTTCTATCATATCTAAAATTTCCAAGATTTTACTCAACTTTTTAAATTCCTTCTTGTTTATTTTGTGTTAGATTTATCCATTTCTTGGAGAGAGAAATTGAAGTCCCATCCTATTGCAGTTTTACTGTCTATGTGTCTTTGTAAGTCATTCAATTTCTCCTCTAAGAATTTGAACACCATACTACTAGATGTGTGTGTGTGTATACATACATACATAGATACATACATACATACATACATATATATATATATGTATATAAATGATATTGCCTATGGTGTCTTTTAAGAAGACAAAATTTCTTTGAAAATGATGTCAAGGCTCTTTTCCTGATCATGATTTTCAGGTATTCCAATAATTTTTAAATTACCTTTTCTAAATCTGTTTTCCATATCAGTTGTTTTTTTCAATGAGATATTTCACATTTTCTTCTTTCCCTGATATTCTAGAAGCAGAGGGCAAAATAGAAATGGAGAGAATCCACCAATCCCCCCGAGAAAGAGATCCCAAAAAACCAACCCCTAGGAATATTATAGCCAAGTTCCAGAACTCCCAAGTCAAAGACAAAATATTACAAGCAGCCAGAAGGACACAGTTCAAATATTGTGGAGCTGCAGTCAGGATCACACAGGACTTAGCAGCAACTACACTGGAAGCTCGTAGGGCTTGGAATATAATATACCAGAAGGCAAAAGAGCTTAGAATGTAGCCAAGAATGAACTACCCAGCAAAGCTGAATGCCCTCTTCCAAGGAAAAAGATGGACTTTCAATGAACCAGGGGAATTTTAAATGTTCCTGCTGGAATGGCCAGAGCTGAACAGAAGGTTTGATCTTCAGATACAGGACTCAGGAACCATAGAGAGTGGAGGAGAAGGGGAAAATATGAGGGACTTAATGATGATGAACTGCATGTATTCCTGCATAGAAAAATGACACTGATAATACTCATATGAACCTTCTCAGTTAATAGAGCAGATAGAGGGAGCTTTTATAGTTGAAGCACGGGAGAAAGCTGAATTTGAAGATAAAATATGGGGTAAAAATGGAGTTAACAGAAAAAAGGGAAATGTAATGGGAGAAAGAAAAAGGAGAGGGGGAATAGGCCAAGATATTTCATATACGATTTTTCTTTATTTCAATGAGCTATTGCAATGATATGGAAGTAGGGGAGGCAAGGGGAAATGAGGGAATCTTTGCTCTCATCAGAGGTGGTTAGGAGAGGAAACAGCATATATATTCAATGGGGTATAGACATCTGGAGTAAGAAGGAGTGGGGGAGCAGGAGGAAGGAGTGGGGATGTGAATAAAGGAGAGGATGGACCATGGGGGGAGAGTGGTCAGATATAACGCATTTTCTTTTTTTACTTCTTGCAAGGGGCTGGGATTGGAAGGCCTGTCCAGGACCATAGGGCCAGGTGGATGCTAGGCCTAAGGGGTGGTATGAGGGATCAGTGTCTCTTGGCCCCAGGACCAGGGATCTGTCTGCTGTGCCACTCAGCTACCCTACAGCAGAGTCAGAGGGAAAGGAGAAAGAAAATATAGTACATGGTAGTGAAGAAATAAGAAAGGAGGGAGTTGCGATCAGCAATGGCAACGTTGGAAAAATATGGAAGTAACTTTTGCATTGGACTTACCCTGAAGAATGTGATCCAGCCACGACAGAGTTGTTGGTGTTGGAACAAAGACTGAAGCACATTTTTTATTATTATTATTATTTGGGAGAGGGTACAGGGCAAATGGGGCTGGGTGGCCTGCCTGGAGACGCATAGAAGGGTGATCATTGGTTGTCTGAGGCCAGATTTGGACCCAGGTGCTCCTGGATCAAGGGCCAATGCTCTGTCCGTCACCCAGCCACCCCTACTATTATTACTATTTTTTTTATTTTGGGTCTTTTTTCCCTTCTTTTTGGTTTTTGCAGGGCAGCGGGGATTGGGTGGCTTTCATGTCACACAGCTGGGTGAGTGTTGGGTGTACGAGGCTGAATGTGGGCTCAGGTGCTCATGGCTCCAGGGCTGGTGCTTCATCCATTGTGCCACCTAGTTATACCTACAATTATTACTATTATTTTTTTCTTAATTTTAATTTTTTTCTCTTTCCTTTCCTTTATCACTCAAGCAAATCTATATTTATGGGGGAAGGGTATTTCACTTACCCTTAAACAAGAATATTTTATTAATGTAAAAAAATCCATTTGTACAAAATGAGAATAAAAAAGAAAAACAAACAAAAAATATAAAAAAGTAAAAAAAACAAAAGAAGATAAAGTTTCCTTCCTTATCTCTATTTTTGCTTTTGTTTTGTCTGAGATCAAGATTGTTACCCCTGATTTTTTAACTCCCCAAAACATAATACATTTTGCTCCAGCCTTTTACATTTACCCAGTGTGTATCTCTTGGCTTCAAATGTTTTCCTTATATATATATTTTAAGATTCTGGTTTTTAATCCATTTTAATCCATTTAATCCATTTTAATCCATTCTTCTATTTACTTTCATTTTAAGGGAAAATTCATCACATTCATATTTACATTTAAGATTTCTAGTTCTATATTTCTCTCCATGCTATCTTTCTCCATTTATATATTTTTCTTTCCTTTTATTCCTCCTCACTAATGTTTTGCTCCCTTTCCCCATTAACATTTCTATTAAATTATAACTTTAAGCTTACTTGTACTTCTACTTTCACTTTCATCAGTTCCTTCTTTCTTTTTCTTTCCATTCCCCCCCCCCCTTACTTCCTTGTAGGGTATGATAAATTTTTAAATCCCAGTAGAATGTTTGTAATTCCTTCCATGTTTGAAATCAGTTGAGTATGATTTACTCAATCTTCATATCCTCCCTTCTTTCCCTCTTCTATAATAGTTCTTTGTGCATCTTCACATTGTTTAAGTTATCCACTAATGCTTAGATTTCTTCTAGTATTGGTCATCCTTTTAATGTGTTATCATTTTAGCCCTATCTTGTACTTACATCCCCTTTGTCAGAATATGCTCCTTTTATCTGACCTGATTGAAATACTAGTCTCAAAGCATGATTACTTGATTTATTGCTTGATTACTTGACTGATGGATAAGGAGAATTGTCTCAAACTCAGAAAGTATCTTCCCCTTTTCAAGAGTCATGAATCACACCACATTATAATCGTTTTATGCTTTTCCCCTTTTCCAAGTTCCTTACATGGACACACAGTCCTTATAAACGAAAGCATCATGAAAAGCCAAATCTTTTCATGAACAATTTATACCCATCCCCCCAAGCATAATCCTTTCAATTGTAGCCAAAGCATCAAGCTAAGAAAATTCTTTTCATGAAAATTTCATGTCCAGTATGTTCTAAGCATATTCTCTTTCTCCATTTCTATGGTACTCCAACCATAGCCCTCTTCAACCAAAGTATCAGGTACACTATTTCCCACAGTCCTTTAACAACCCAGTCAGTGCATTTAAACCCTCTTTAACTAAAGTATGAATTAAGATAAGATACACTTGGTGTCCAAACTTTCTAGGTAGGTTTCCACCCATGGTACTACAAACCTCTAAATATCTAGTAATGCAAAGTCACTTTTGATTTCATTACATATAAAGTCTCTAAATACTATAAAAACTGGAACACCCTGATTGTAAAGTAGAGGCACAGGACCATCCAGCTTAGGATGCCTTCATCAGACAAAGTGCTGAGCTCTATGGGCAAGGTAGAATTAAAGTAGCTCAAAGGAAATGTGAGATAAAAGTTTAGAGTACATACCCTAGGTGTTCAACTGAACTAATTGTGCAGGACCTGTGGTAGAACATTATGAGATCCTATTGATCTGATCCGTCACAGTCAGACACACTAATCTCTCTCAAATAAATTGGTGTCATTTTTGACAACTTTGGTAGAAGGACAAGAACCAGCCATACCCATATCTTCTTAGTTCTATCTCTTCAAATAGATTCAATCTTTTAACTATTCTAAGAATATTACAATTCTCATGAGGTACAAGTATTATCCTCCCTTGTAGGGTTGTATAAATATAATGTGCTTTACTAACATTTGTCTTCTTTCCCCCTTTCCATTTATCTTTCTAATGCATCTCTTGAATCTTGTATTTGAAAATAGAATTCTCTGCTCAGTTCTGGATTTTTTTATTAGGAAATTTTGAAAGTCTTCTATTTTATTGAATATCCATCTTTTCTCCTGACAAAATATGCTTATTTTTGAAGGATAGTAAATTTTTGGTTATAAACCATGGGACTTTGTCCTCTGAAATATCCTATTCCAGGCTCTCATAGCTTTAATGTTGACTCTCACAAGTCCTATGTAATTCTGATTGTACTTTGTATTTAAATTGCTTCTTTTTGCCTGCCTGAAGTACTTTCTCCTTTAATTGAGAATGCTGGAATTTGACTATGATAGTCTTTGGAGTTTTATTCTGGAGTCTCTTTCTGGAGGAAGTTCTATATATTCTTTCAACCTCTAATTTGTCTTCTTGATCTAGCAGATTTGGACTGTTTTCCTTAATAACTTCATGAAAGGTATTTTCCAGGTTCTTTTTTTAGATCTAGGTTTTCTAGTAGACGAATAATGCATAAATTATCTCTCCTGGATTCATTTTCCAGGTCACTTGGGTTTCCTAAAAGATAAGTTATATTTTCTACAATATTTTCAGTTTTTTATTTTGTGTGATGGATTCTTGATATCTCATGGATTTATTAGTTTCACTTTGTCCAATTTAATTTTTAGGGTTTAGTTTTATTCAGTTAGTATTTGTGTTTCTTTTTCCAGTTGGATAATTTTTCATTTTGCTGGGTTGTATTACTTTTCAGATGGTTGATTTTATTTTTGAAGAATTACATTCTTTTTCCAGTTGGTTACTTTTTCTTCAAAAAAAAGCTAATTTCTTTGACCATTTTTTATATGTTTCTTGCATGATTCTCACTTCTTTCATCCATTTTTCTTCTTCCTCTCTGATGATTAATTTTTTTTAAGATCTATGAAGTTTTGAATTTGAGTCCAAGTCATAGAATCCTTTGAGATTTCCCATGTTGGTAACATGACTCTGCTTTCTTTTTCTGAGATGGCATCTCTATCTTATAGTAGCTTTCTATGGTTAGCACTCTTTTAGGAATTTTTTTAGCTCATTTTTATTGATGAGCTCTGCTCCTGGGGTATAGGGAGCATAGTTTTTGTACAGGGGTTGGAGTCTGATCCCTGGCTTATAACTGGTCAAGATGTTGTCTTTGCAGCCCAGCTATTGCCTATAAAGAGGTTTGTTTCCTCCTTTATGTCCAAGCTCTGCCCCATGTAGCGGTTTGTTCCACACCCAGACCTATGTTTTGCTGTAGTGTTACCAGTGCTCCAAAGTTTCCTGGGGGTGGGAGTCTCCCTACTGGCTTGCTATCTAGTTGCTGGGTTTTGGATTACCCTGTGGCTAAAAGCCTCTGGTTGACTTTCCTACTCTCCCACCTAGTTGGGCTTTACTTCTCCTTTTTCCCTGAAGAGTCAGACCTTCACTCAAGATCCTCCACAATGCCTACAATTGAAAACTTGTTTCTGTCTTTTTCTTAGTGGGATCTGTAGCTTTACTGTCTGTGCAGAGACTTCATTTAACATTGTGTAAGGAAAAGTCCCAGGAGCATGCTAGCTTCTCACTGCCATCTTGTCTCTGGTCCAACCTCCCCTATTGAGGATGAAAGAATTATAAAGTCCCAGAGTTTAAAAAAAACAATGAATCTAATATATTATTTATTCCTCATATACCTGACCCCAAGCCAACTATAGAAATTTTCAAACAAGTGATCACTTGAAAAGATCCTGTCCTTGTATATCTCTAAAAGGAACCCACTATCTCTCAAGACAATCTATCCCACTTTTGCATTGTTTTAATTCTTCCTTTTTTTCTTTTTCTCTAGGTTTTGTCTAGGTTACTCCCTCAACTTGCACTCCCACTAGTGGGAAAGGCCTCCAGAAGACAGCTGCTATCTTAGAAGCTATAGGATAACCTCAAGGCTTAGGGTCCTATTATTATAACTCTCAAGTAGCCACTGCTTTGTCTCCCAATAACAAATGACTAGTAAAAACAATAATTCCAGAGTAAAGGCATTTATTAACTTGGTATACTAAAATATGCCATAGTTTTCTTCAAGGTTGCTAGAGATCACACTACTTAAAGTTACTGATTCTCTATGTACTGGCTTATGTAGCTTCCTTAGCTCTAATGTTTTTTACCTCCTGAGTTATTTCTTATTTAATCTATATAGAATTTATTACATATAGTTTGCATTCTATCTCCTCCACTTCTTGATAACATGGACTATATGTATTGCTTTTATTGTATCCTCAGGGTTTAGCATAGTGCATGGCATATAATAAGTGCTCTATTAATGTTTAATTATTGATTATCTGGAATATGAATGCCTGGTCCTTCAATGTACCTTAAACAATTCTTAACATTTAGAATGGTACCTGGCACATAGAATCACTTAATAAATGCTTGCTGTTTTATTTATTGAAGCTCAAATTCCATATCTCTTGAGCTGGCTGGAGTAACTTCTTGGTTAATAGTTCCATTGTTTTATTAATTGACATGATGCATATTTGTGGAGGAATAGGAGAAAATCCCTCATTACCTTCAGGCATGCAGGACTTTTTATGTAAATATCCCCACAGGTGTGGTTTCATTTTCAGTCCAGCCAATCTCATTGCATCTTTCTCACTAATAGGAGAGAAGTCTGTGGTAAATCAATATCTCATGATCTAAATTCAATTGATCTCCCTTCCTATAGTCATATCAGGTGAAATAATGTATTTTTTACCAATTTTGACCCATTTCCTTTAGTTCTGGGATCAAGAAGAACAAATCTAATAATGGTATGTCCACCCTAAACCTCTTTCTCAAGCTAAACGTACTCAGTTACTTGAGGCAAATGTCTCCAGATCCTTCATTATCCTGACTCTCCTATTTATTTAATCTTTATAGTCTATTCCTTTTACATAAAAGCTAAAATATAACTCTTTATGCTCTCTCCATATAAGGGATTTTGAAATATATTTATTAAAATATCTTCATGTCACATCTATCTCACAATGCAGTATGTAAAAGACAACCAAGCAAAGAAAATGGTATGACACTAGATAGGGAATTGGGCTTGGAATTAGCAAAGTATATGCTAGGTTTGTCCCTGAGATAGTGACATTGGGAAAATCCTAGAGTTCTACACAGTATTGAATTCATAGACTTAAATAAATCAAATCCTTCCACTTTAGTTTTATGGTCCTGAATATACAAAACCCCTTTTCTTCCTTTTCCATAAAGTGTCCATCTTTTTTTTCTTTTCTGTATGTCAATCTCTTCCAGTATAAGATAAATTGAGGAAATGATAAAATCTTGCAAGTGGAAAAAAAGGAGTCCTTTGTGAATTTAGCTATTTCCAGACTAGATCTAAAGGGAAAGCTTTTTAAATTACTATTTGATTAAGGCCTTTTCTAAAGTTCATATTTTTTCACTTAGCACTTTACTGTTGTGATACCATTATACTAGATTGTGCAGTGGATATATAGCACCAACCCTGAAATTGGAGGGACCTGAGTTTAAGTTCCAACTCAGACACTAGCTATGTGATTTTAGGCAAGTCACTTAACCCTGATTGCCTCACGTCCAGGGTCATCTCCAGAAATTCATATCTGGCCATTGGACCTACATGGCTTGGGAGGAGAATGTGAGTCTGGTGACTTAGCATAGTACTCCTTCACTCACGTGCAATTCACATGCATGTCAGGGCCTCACCTCTCTAATACCATGGTCTTCTTTGAATATTAAGAATAAACATTAGTGATGATTATATAAAAGAAATATTTAAATAAGTGGAGAAAAAAGTTAATAAACCTATCTAAAGAATTGAAAATTGTTAGTCTTTTTTAAAAGAATCAAAATTCAGTTATTGGTTTCTTTCAAGGACTCAGTAAGATTAATGCAACACTCCTAGCCCAAAACATGAAAATACCTTACATTTCATTGCCTGTTCCATCTCTCTCTTCCTTCCATAGTTATACTTTATGCAATCTTAGCTGCTTTTCTTGCCAGAAGACAGAGAAGTCAATAACTCACCTTTGTATATCTAATCCAGTAAAAGCAAAAAGCAAAAACAAAACAAAAAACCTGAGGCAAAAATAAAAATTTTGCAAGCAATAATTCTGTAATTTTGTTTTCAAAAAACTGATAAAATGTTTTAATCTAATTATATTCATTTATTACAAAAGTTCTTTTTCTGAGGTTAAAGATGGCATTTTAAATATGTCAAATTCTGCCCCACTTCAATTTTTTTCCCCTTCATTTGAACAAAAGTCTGAATGGAAGTAAGAATGGCAGGAAGTTAGAGAAACCTGAATTGATAACAGGAATTTGGCTAGCCTAAAAATCATCACAACTTTTTATCCACAAAGGGAATGCTCATGCTTTAGAATAAGGATAGTGTAGTCATCAATCATTTGAACTAGGTTTCAGGAAATTCCTCTTTGCTTCCTTTGAAAGTCCCTTCATTCATTTTGTCCAGCTATTCCTTCCTTCCAGCTTGCAAGATGGAGCTTGCAAGGATTTCAAGGCAACTTGGTTTAATGAGGAATTGGTATGGAACTGTTCTCCTCAAATTTGAATACAACCTGGTCGTCTTCATGTACTCACCCTGCGATAACCTACTCATGTACCCAAAACACATCAGCAGACCAGGAAACAATCAAGATTTTCATGTGGTTTTATTAAAAAGACACTGCAAACAACTTTTTCCACATGAAAAATTCCTCAGATGCCCTATTCAACTGTAATCTAGGGGTATAACAGAATTTAATTATAAACCACAAGAGCAGACATAACAAGTCAGGTAACATTTGCTTCTCTAAGATTTTCTGCATTTGTTTACCATGTAAATGTGTTCAGTGAGGGAGAAGACATTTCCATGAGAATGCAGCCTTGAAAGCCAAAGACCTACTCAAGACAGGGAAAGAAGTTCCCAGCTCATATTTCTGAACATGTAAAGTTACTATTTATTTGCTATTTTTTCTCATTAAAACTTTCAAGGTGAATTAATGTGTTTCTAAATTTATCTCCTTATTTTAAATACTGCTTCTTTGAAGTCATTTCACAGTCAGCCCATTGATAACATCTTGCTGATACACAGCTGGAACTTTTCCCCATATAAATTTAATGACATTTCTGTTTAATACTCTGTCTCCTTCTTTCTTCCTAGACAGCGCAACATAATACAGCTTGATTTACACCAGGATACAGGCTGTTCTTTTCTGTGTCCAGATTTTCTCAAGGACACTGAGCAACAACTTCCCTTGTTACTCATGCAAAGACTAGGGTTAAGTTTGCATATATTATTTGGAGATCTGAGTCCTTTTGCTTTGACTGTATCATTAATTCTTTATCTTCTTGCAAATTGTAAATACTTTGGTGCTTTCATAGTTCTCAGTTATTTTTATAGAATGTTTATCTTTCTTTTTCTTTTTTTTGCCATCTGTCACACCTCTGACACTAAGGATTGAATGGCTTTTAGTGTCTCTTTATAATTTAATCAGCTCCAGTTCCCTAAATACCCCCATTCTCATTCTTGACATTTGTACTTGATCAATTACACTCTCCTTTTTGTGACAACTACTCACCCCAACTGTTAGAAAATCTGGTTAATGGTAAGACTAGGTTTTCTTTGTACTTCAAGTTTTGAATTTTCATATTTCCAGAAATGTTCACTATAGTCTTTCAGAGAAAGTATGCTAAAAGACAGAAATGTGAAATATTCTCTTAATAGCAATGTGTTAATTCCTGCTACCTAAAAGAAAAAAACTCAGATCATTTAAAAATTTAATAAAAGGAATGATGGGCAAAGATAACATGAATGATGCCAGGCATTCTCCTAGGAGATGTGATCACATTTGGACTCTATGGCTAATGTCTACATGATCAGTAAATAACATTTCTAGAAAAGCAATCTTAGCCACATTCAGAATAATGTTGAAGAATACAACCATGGCAGATCTCTTTGCAGAGTTTGCTGAACATTCACAATGTTTCCAGTAAAAGTTCAAAGAATAACTCTGCACTTTGCCAGGAAGTATGCACAAAGAGTTAAGAAACATTTTTTTTTGCACAAGCAAATAAAAATAGAAAATTATGATTCTTTTAGGAACAATTCATGTCAAAGTATTATCTAAACCAAGCAGAATAAAGGATAAGAAAGATTTCATCTAATGCCTTGATAATATTATCTTATGCCAGATACAGCTAGATGCTAAAAACAAAACAAAGCATAACATGATGACAAAACCAGCAAATATATTTGAAGTTAACATCAGCACAAAGGCATTAAACTTCTTTGCTGACTCTGAATATTAAATACTAGAAACAGAATTTAAATGAAAGGACAGTATATACTTTATATAATAATTGCCATATCTAGAGTATAAGTATAATGAACCAAATCTTGTGACCAGGATCAATTAATCAATGGAATTTTTTTTTCCTATATCAACTATGTGCCTGGAATTGTGCTAAGTCCTGAGCATATAAAACAAAAGTTAAGCAATTTTTTCTTTGATAGATCTTTTTTTTAGGGTTTTTTTTTTGCAAGGCAAATGGGGTTAAATGGCTTGCCCAAGGCCACAGAACTAGGTAATTATGAAGTGTCTGAGACCAGATTTGAACCCAGGTACTCCTGACTCCAGGGCCAGTGCTTTATCCACTGTGCCACCTAGCTGCCCCTTTGATAGATCTTATGATGGTGAAGAGAACACATAACTAATATAGACATCTACAAAATTCATGCAAAACAAGTGAAAAGTAGCCTTAGTTTGTATAGTTGATGTGGGGATAGAAGCGGATTCTGGACATTAGCAGCTGGGAGGATCAGCAAAGGTTTCCTGTAGATGTACAATGTTCTATTTGAACTAAGTCTAAAAAAAAAGGATTGGAAAGGAGAACCACCAATGTAAAGTCACAGAGTTTGAAGAAGAATATTCTGTATGAGAGTAATAAGTAAGCAAATTTGACTGGACAGAGTATAAAGAGAAGTGCAATGTGGCAAAGCACTGAATATTCGTTTAATACCTGGTCTTGAACAATTTTAAATGCTAAGTAAAATAAATTTATTTTTATTCTAGAGATTTAGGGAGTCAGTGAAGTTTATTGAGTAGGAGGGGGCAAAATGGCAACATCTGCTCTTTAGAAAAATCAAATTGGCAGCTATGTAGAAAAGGGACTGGAGTAAGAAGTGATATGAAGAAAGAGGACAGGGTGGCGCCAAGATGGCAACAAGAAGGGATCGAGTCTTAGGAGCTCTCTGATAAAATTCATCAGCTAAGGACTCTAACTAAACTTTCGAGAGACAGAACCCACAAAGGGACCCAGTGAGGCAGTTCTCCTACTCAAGGTAACCTGGAAAAGAGCAGAAAGGCTCTGCTCCCCGGGGTGGGAGAGGCAGCCCGCCAAAGGGGTAGCCCACCAAAGCCAAAGAACCTCAGCCTCCCGGAGACAGCCCCAGGGCACTGGAGGTTTCAGCTCACAGCAGCGGGGGAGTCTCCTGAGCTGCACCCCGAGGAGCACCGAGCACAAAGTGGGGAAACAGCGGGGGACCTCTGCCAGAGCAAGCACATGGAGCCCAGCCCTCAGGGCACACAGCAAGCAGCATCATCTTTCCCCAGCCCTGATCCAGGAAACAGAAGCAGGCAGAGCATGTAAGCAGGAGCCCCCGGGGCATGAGCCCATTGAACTGAGGGAGGGGAGTGAAGAGAGACTGCCTAGCTCTGTCCTCTGCCCCTGAAACAGGACTCTGGGGATCTGACCACGGTCTAGGCCCCCCCATAGAACAGCAGCCCCCCCCCACATCAGCCCCTTGGCAGAGGGGGGCGCTTATGGTCATTCACAGACCAGGAGGGAGGACAGGACCTCACACACTGAGACCCTTGTGGGAGTGTCCCAAAAGCTCAAGAAACACCCCAAACAGGCCCAGGCTGGGAAAATGAGCAAGCAGAGAAACAAAAAGAAGACTATTGAGAAATATTTTCCAAATGAGCCCAAGAAGGACCAAAATACTCAGTCTGAAGATGAGGAAGCACAAGCTCTGACATCTAAAGACTCCAATAAAAACAGAAATTGGGCTCAGGCTATGATAGAGCTCAAAAAAGACTTTGAAAATCAAATGAGGGAGTTGAAAGAAAAACTGGGAAAAGAAAAGAGAGAGATGCAGGAAAAACATGAAAATGAAGTTAGCAGCTTAGTCAAGGAAATCCAAAAAAAAAATGCTGAAGAAAATAGCATGCTAAAAACCAGCTTAGGTCAAATGGATAGAACAGTTCAAAAAGTTATTGAGGAGAATTCTTTAAAAAGCAAAATTGGCCAGATGGAAATAGAGATAAGAAAACTCTCTGAGGAGAACAAATCCTTCAGACAAAGAATAGAATTCAGGGACATGGATGAATTTAACAGAAATCAGGAATCAATACTTCAAAACCAAAAAAAATTAAAATTAGAAGAAAATGTGAAATATCTAATTGAAAAAACAACTGATATGGAAAACAGACTTAGGAAAGATAATTTAAAAAATATTGGAATACCTGAAAGTCATGATCAGGAAAAGAGCCTTGACATCATTTTCAAAGAAT
The DNA here is from genome assembly GCF_037893015.1 of Macrotis lagotis. Lineage (NCBI taxonomy): Eukaryota > Metazoa > Chordata > Mammalia > Peramelemorphia > Peramelidae > Macrotis > Macrotis lagotis. The sequence continues at coordinate 200,350,287 of NC_133663.1, forward strand.
TACTACAGGAAAATTGCCCTGATATTCTAGAAGCAGAGGGCAAAATAGAAATGGAGAGAATCCACCGATCACCCCGAGAAAGAGATCCCAAAAAAACAACCCCTAGGAATATTATAGCCAAGTTCCAGAACTCCCAAGTCAAAGAGAAAATACTACAAGCAGCCAGAAGGACACAATTCAAATATCGTGGAGCTGCAGTCAGGATCACTCAGGACTTAGCAGCAGCTACATTGGAAGCTCATAGGGCTTGGAATACAACATACCGGAAGGCAAGAGAGCTTAGAATGCAGCCAAGAATGAACTACCCAGCAAGGCTGAATGTCCTCTTCCCAGGAAAAAGATGGACTTTCAATGAACCAGGGGAATTTCAAAGGTTCCTTTTGGAATGGCCAGAGTTGAACAGAAGGTTTGATCTTCAGATACAGGACTCAGGTGAAGCATGGAGATTGGAGGAGAGGGGGGAAATATGAGGGACTTAATGAGGATGAACTGCATGTATTCCTGCATAGAAAAATGACACTGATAATACTCATATGAACCTTCTCAGTTAATAGAGCAGGTAGAGAGAGCTTTTATAGTTGAAGCACAGGAGAAAGCTGAATTCAAAGATAAAATATGGTGTAAAAATGGAGTCAATAGAAAAAAAAGGGAAATGGAATGGGAGAAAGAAAAAGGAGAGGGGGAATAGTCCAAGATATTTCACATAATGCTTTTTTTTTATTACAATGAGCTATTGCAATGATATAGAAGGGGGAGGCAAGGGGGAATGAGGGAAACTTTGCTCTCATCAGAGATGGCTAGGAGAGGAAACAGCAAATATACTCAATGGGGTATAGACATCTGGAGTAAGAAGGAGGGGGGAGCAGGGGGAAGGGGTGGGGATGTGAATAAAGGAGGTGAGGATGCACCATGGGGAGACAGTGGTCAGATAGAACACATTTTCTTTCTTACTTCTTGCAAGGGGCTGGGAATGGAAGGCCTGCCCAGGACCACAAGGCCAGGTGGATTCTGGGCCTAAGGGGTGGTATGGGGGCTCAGGGCTTGTTGGCCCCAGGACCAGGGATCTGTCTGCTGTGCCACTCAGCTACCGTACAGCAGAGTCATAGTGAAAGGAGAGAGAAAATAGAGTACATGGTAGTGGAGAAATAAGAAAGGAGGGAGTTGAGATCAGCAATGGCCAAGGTGGAAAAATATGGAAATAACTTTTGTAATGGACTTATCATAAAGAATGAGATCCACCCATGACAGAGTTGTTGGTGTTGGAACAAAGACTCAAGCACTTTTTTTGTTATGATTATTTGGGGGAGGGTGCAGGGTAAGTAGGGCTGGATGGCCTGCCTGGGGCCACATAGTGGGGTGATCTTCGGGTGTCTGGGGCCGGATTTGGACCCAGGTGCTCCTGGCTCAAGGGCCAATGCTTTGTCTGCCACCCAGCCACCCCTACTATTATTACTATTTAATTTATTTTGGGTCTTTTTTTTCTTTCTTTTTTTTTGGTTTTTGCAGGGCAGTGGGGATCAGGTGGCTTGCATGTCACAGGGCTGGGTGATTGTTGGGTTTGCAAGGCTGGATGTGGACTCGGGTGCTCATGGCTCCAGGGCTGTTGCTTCGTTCATTGCGCCACCTGGCCATACCTACAATTATTACTATTATTATTTTTTATTTTAATTTTTTTCCTCTCCCCTTTACTTTTTTCGCCCAAACAAGTCTGTCTATATTCATGGGGGAGGAGGAGGGGTATTTTATTTACTTGTAAACAAGAATATTTTATTAATGTAAAAAAAAACATTTGTACAAAATGAGAATAAAAAAAATAAATTAAAAAAAAAAGACCAATTTAATTTTTCATTTTTAACAACCAAAGGTCTGGTGATGTGATTAGAGAAGTGGAGACTGATTCAGGAAGTGATGAAGGTGCAAAAAATAGAGATGACAGATTTTGCAACTGATTATTTACGTGGCTTAAGGAGGATGAGGAGTCAGTTACTGATAATTCTATGGGTACATAATTAAAAATTAATATATCCAAGAGTTAGTTGGCACAGTAGATACAGCACCAGCCCTGGAGTCAGGAGTTTCTGAGTTCAAATCCAACCTTAGACACTTGATACTTACTATCTGTGTGACCTCGGGCAAGTCACCTAAGTTTACTGCCCCACAAGAAAACAAAAACACAATACTAAAAATAATATAACTTTCAATAGAAATAGATAGATTTAGAATTGTGTATTTGACAGAAAAAATAATAAATTCTTTTTTGTATATGTATATATATATATAACCTCTGGTTCAAAATTCCCAATAAGTAATTGGTGATATGCAAATTTAGCAGAAAGTTGGGGTTAGAATATTTGGATATGATGATCACCTATATAATCACATTTAAATCCAAGGAAGTTGATGAGATCACCAAATGAAAAAGAGGAAAAAGTAGCCTAGGACATAGCCTTCTGAGTATAGTTACCATTAATGAGTAGTAATGTGATGATGATCCAGAAAGTGAATACTAATAAAGAGATGTTGAACAGAAGATGGAACTTTTACCTAATCCATATTGACATTGTCTTTATTAGTGCTTATTGTACCAAATTTTTGCTTTCTTGCCCTATTTTACTCTTCTCCTACAAATTTAAAGTGTTAAATCCCTATAGTCATATAGTCATATTTTTTGAAGCTAGAAATAATATCCAATACCTTCATTCTACAGATGAGAAAATTGAATTCATAGAGGTAAAATGACTCATGAAAAATCATAGGAAATGAGTTGTAGGGCTGAAAATTGAAAATTTCCCTTAAATATAAACTTAGTGATTTTTTAAAACTATATCATCATTTGTGTGTTATTCAATGCCTAAATATCTAGGCATTACATATAGATATGGAAACTTGTACATACATTGTGAAAATAATTATTATAATGTTTGTAAAATTGATTTAATACATATTTTATACCTAGCCTCATAGTGTTAGAAATTGTTTTACCTGAAATTTACCATAGATCATGCTAACTTTACTGCAAAGAATGCTTAGATCCCACCTAGAACTTGTTTTAGAACCACCCCACCTAACAGCTTATCTTTTCTTCTCCTAAATTTTATTGAATGTCTATACCTCTCTGCTGACTCCCTATGCATAGCAGTTTGTGTGTTCCTATCCTTGTTTAAATAAATAATGTGAAACTCAACAGAGATGGGGGGGGGAGGGGGAGTTGGCCATACATTTCCCAGTTCTCTCATAACTATCAAACCAATTTAATAAAATTATTTCATAGATCTTTTTAGGTATTGGGTTTTCTTCTCAAAAGATAGTTTGTGTATAAATAAATAGAGTAAATATATTGTTTGTATGTTATCATTTGCTTTTGCCAAATGACACAGCCATTATTTCCAGATATATGGTTTTGTGATAATATATGTAAAACCTTGTGTCCAATTTATTATTAATAATACCTGAAGTCTAGGTAAACATTCATTATATTATTAAAATATTGCCTGGTCATTGACAATTTAATATTTCAGAAATCAACATTTTATTCATTAAAATAATGAAATAAAATAATGAATATGTTGAGTTTGATATGTTTATGGGACATGCAAGTGAAAATATTTAGCAGAAAATTAGTAATGAAAAAAAGATAAAGCAGATTATTTTAATTAGGGACCTATGTTCCTAGGGATGATATTAATATGTTATTTCTATTCTTTTTTTCAATTTCATAAATAAAGACAGTTTTTGTATTCATTTTGCACTGTTCTGGGTTCCAAATTTTTCTCCTTTCTTGTTTCCTTTTTCTTAAAAAGATAAGCAATTTGACATTTATATATGTGCAATTATTTGAAACATATTTCTACATTAGTCATAGTTTATAAATAAGAAACAGCAAAAAAATGAAAAAAATAAAATGAAAATAGTACACTGGTTCTTTTCTTTTTTTATTTGTATTAGATCATTTGTATTTCTGAGTAGAGCTAAGTCAATCACAGTTGATCACACAATGTTGCTGTTACTATATAAAATTTTGTCTTGGGTCTGTTCATTCCACTTTGTAACAGTTCATTGAAGTCTTCCCAGATTTTTATAAAATCAATTTGTTTATCATTTCTTCTAGCACAATAATATTCCATTACACTTATGTTGTCTAGCTTGTTCAGCCATTCCCCAATTGCTGGGTCTCCCCTCAATTTCCAATACTTGGCTTCCACAAAAGAATGGCTATAAATATTTATGTAATTCAAGTTTCATTCTCCTTTTGTTACAATCTATTTGGAACACAGAAACAGTAGTGTTATTGGTGGATTAAAGGGTATGAATACTTTTATTGTTCAATGAGCATAGTTCAAAATTACTTTCTGGAAGGATTTGGTCAGTTCACAACTCTACCAATAATGCGTTAGTTTCCCAATTTTCCCCAAATCCACTCCGACATTTGTCATTTTCCTTTTCTGTCATTTTTACTAATCTGATATGTATAGCTAATACATCAAAGTTAATTTACATTTCTCTAATCAAGAGTGATTTAGAAGTTTCCTTTATATGACTTTGACTTTTCCTTTGTGAGAGCATTTATTTCTTCATCTGAAAACTGCCTACTTATATCTTTTGTAAGATTTTTTTTTTGCAAGGCAATGGGGTTAAGTGGCTTGCCCAAGGCCACACAGCCAGGTGGATACACTGAGCCACCTAACAGCCCCTTGCTTATATCTTTTGACCATATGTTAATTTAGGAATGACTTGTAGACCTGTATTTGACTCCCTTCTCTCTCTGTCTCTCTGTCTTTCTCTGTCTCTCTGTGTCTCTCTGTATATATATATGAAAAATGATGCCTTTATCAGAGATTCTTCCTGTAAAGATTGTTTCACAGCTTTGTGATTTTCTCCTTTTAGTTGCATTGATTTTGATTGTATAAAAACTTGCTAAGTTAATATGATCAAAATTATCCATTTTACATTTCATAATGCTCACTGTCCTTTCTTATATAATAAATTCTTCCCTTTTCCATCTATCTGACTTGTTGTCTATTCTTTGCTCTTCTAATTGATTCATGGTATCAACCTTTATGACTAAATCATGTATCCATTTGGACCTTATTTTGATATATAGTGTAAGATGTTGATCTATCCCAAGTTTCTGCAATATTGTGTTCCAGATTTTCCAGATTTTCCAGATTTTTTTAAAACCTCAATTAGTGAGTTCTTTATCCCCCAAACTAGGATCTTTGGGTTTATCAAACACCATTGTAATTTATAGATGAATTTTGTTACCATTTTTCCTAGTTCTATAAGATAGCTTTGGTAGTTGGACTGATTCAAGCACTGAATAAGTAAAATAATTTACATATAATTGTCAACTTTATTATATTGACAGTTCAATGAAGAGCAATTAATTTCAGGTTGTTTAGATCTGATCTTATTTGTATGAAAAAATGTTTTCTGATAGTATTCAAATAAATTCTGGTTTGTCTTGGAAGTAGACTCACAAGTAGTTTATATTCTTTACAATTATTTTGTCAAAAGTTTTTTCAGTATCTATTGAGATAGTCATATGATTTATGTTGATTGTGGTACTCAGATGATCAATTATGCTATTAGTTTTACTAATTTTGAACTCTGTTATAGATCCACTTTGGTCATAGTATATAATCATTATGATATAACATTGTGATAATAATCATTATAAAAACAGATCTATAGATTTTTTTCTCTATTTTGAATCAGTATCTTATATTAACATCAGATTTGTGTTATAAAAGCAATTTAGTGACAATTCTTCATGTATATTAGAATTAACTGATCTTTAAATGGTTCATGGAATTGCTTCTGAACCATTCTGGCCTTGTGTTTTTTTGCTTAGCAATTTCATTGATGACTGCTTCAATTTCTTTTTCCAAAATCAGCTGTTTTAACCTAGTTCCTCTTTTATTAATATGGTAAATTCATATTTTCATAAATATCCATATATTGTCAGATTTATTGGCATATAATTGGGCAAAATTTCCTAATTATTGATTTAATTTTCTCATCATTGTTGGTGAATTCAGGGTTTTCATTTTTGTTACCTGGTTTGCTTATCTGGTTTCTTTTTTTTTCTTTTTTTAAATTGAATTAAGCAATGATCTGTCCATCTATTTTTTAAAAACAAAACTAGCTACTAGTTTACTATATTAGTTCAGTAGTTTTCTTTCTATCAATTTTATTAATCTCACCTTGATTTTTCAGAATTTCTAATTTGGTGATCAATTGGCAATTTAAAAATAACTTTTAATCTAATTTGTTTAATTCAATGATCAGCTCTTTCTCTATTTTATTGATGGAAGAATTCAGAGAGATAAAAATTTTCCCAAGTACTTACTGTGGCTGCATCCCATAAATTTTGATGAGTTTTCTCATTTCCATCATTCTCTCTAATGAAAATTATTGATTGTTTTTATGATTTGTTCTTTGATAAAAACTGTTCTTTAGGATTAGTTTATTTAGTTTCCAATTAATTTTTAATATATCTTTACATTTTACCATTGTGGAATGCAATTTTCACTGCATTATTATCCTAAATGTATGTATTTAATTTTGAGATTTATAATTTCTAATAGGTTTATTTTTTTCTATGGGTGCCAAGTACTGCTAAGAATTAGGTGTATTCTTTTCCATCTGCAACTTACATTTTTCAAAGGTCTATCATATCTAACATTACTAAAACTCCTTAGCTTAGGTTTTGATTAGATTTATCAAGTTCTGAGACAGAATAATTGAGGTGCTTCACTATTATAGTCTTACTATTTCCTCTTATGGCTCACTTAACATCTCCTTTAAGAATTTGGATGATACATCATTTGGTACATATATGTTTAATGGTTCATGGTATCTTTTAGCAATATGTCATCCTCTCTTATCACTTTTAATTAGTTCTATTTTTGCGTTTGCTTTGTCTGAGATCAGAATTTTTATATTTCTTTTTTGTTATTTATTTGTTTGGTTTATTTCTTTTTTCTTCAGCTATAACCTTACAGATTCCACTCTAATCCCTTACCTTTACTCTGGGTGTATTTATTTATTTTAAGTAAGTTTCTTGTAAACAACCTATTTTAGAATTCTGGTATTTGATCCACTCTGTTTTCTGCTTTATGGAATAGTTCATCTTATTCACATTCATAGTTATGATTCCTAACTTTATTTACCTCCATCCAATTTTTTCTATTTTTACTCTCTCTCCTTTCACCTTTTCTTTCCTCACCAGAGTTTTGCTTCTGCTCATATCTTCATCAAGTGCCTTATCATTGTGTTATCCCCCCATCACTTAACTTCTTTCTCTCCTGTTTCCCTATAATGTAAGATAGATTTCTATACTCAAATGATTGTGTATGTTATTCCCTCTTTGAGCTAATTCTGATGAAAGTTCCAAGCAATTTCCACCACCCACACTCTCATTTTCCTCTGCATTGTATTAGATCATTTATGCCCCTTCATGTGAGACATTTATCCCACTCTACTTCTCTCTCCTTCTGCTCCCAGTGTAAACCTCTTTATCATGTTTAAGTTATATTTTTGCCATTTCTTCATATTTATTATGTATATTTATATATATACACACTCTCTGTACATTAGTTGTGATACTATTTTTAAAAAGTACAAGTATCATTTCTTCAGACAGAGATGTAGTTTACTGCTAATGAATCCCCTTATATTTTCTCTTTCCTTTTTACTTTTCTGATACTTCTCTTAAATCTTGATGTTGAAAATCAGTGGAGGCTTTTTCAATTCTGTTCTTCTCCTCAAAGTCTTAAAAGCTTTCTATTTCATTGAATGGCTATTTTTTCCTATTCTCTTGCTTGTAGTTCGTGCCCTTTTGTATTCTAGACTATCTTGCTCCTTATTCTCTGATCCTTTAATGTTGCAGGTACTAAGTCCTTTGTAATGTTTCATAGAGTTTTTAGTTGGGGATCTCTCTCTCTAGAGGTAAAGGGTGAATTCTTTCAAGGTATTAATTTTATCCTCTGGTGCTAGGATATCAAGGTAGTATTATTTGATAATTTATTATGCCTCATTATTATCATTTTCTTTGATAAAATTATTATTTCTATTATTTTCAGTTTGATCTACCCATTATTTATTATAATTAATTAATTTCCAATTAGTTCTTGCTTTTTCTTTCCCTGACCCTTAATTACTTGTAATTTTTATTACATCATGGTCTGGGAATTGTGCATTTATTATTTCTGCCTTTCTGCATTTGATTATAAGGATTTTGTGCCCTAGTATATGATCAGTTTTGGTATAGGTGCTTTCTTGATTTCTTTAAGGATAACAGTACTCCATAATATTCATTTACCATAATGTGTTCAGCAATACCCTAACTGATGAACATTCTCTCAATTTCCAGTTCTTTGTCACTGCAAAAAAATGTCACTATGCATATTTTGAAACATTGAAACTTTGTTCAATTTTTTATGATTTCTTCTGGATATAGACCTAGTATTTATTTTACTGAATCAAAGTTTTATTCTCCTTTAAACATAATTCCATTTTGCTCTCCAGATTGTTGAATCAGTTCACAATTCCACCAACAATGCATTAATATCCCACTCCTTATTGAAATATCCACTAAAATTTTGTTTAAGATTTTTGCATTAATGTTCCTTAGAGATATTGGTCTATAATTTTCTTTGTTTGTTTTGGTTGTTCCTGGTTTAGTTGCAGCACCATATTGCTGAGTCACTTGCCCAAGACCACATAGCTAGAGAATTATTAAGTGTCTGAGGCTACATTGGAACTCAGGCCCTCCTGACTCCAGGGCCAGTGGTTTATCCACTGTGCCACCTAGTTGCCCCCTTACATTCACTTTTCAATTAAAATCTTTTTTTTTATATTTCTTTTCTTTAATCCTAATCCCTCATATAGAAAATCACAAGTGTATAAACATATTTAATACTAATGTGTATGTAACATATTAGCCTGAGTGTTTATTGCTGAGAGGTGAAGGGTGAAAAGGGAAGGTAGAAGGAAATTTTGCTATGTAAAAATATACATAAGGGGCAGCTAGGTGGCGCAGTGGATAAAGTACTGGCCCTGGAGTCAGGAATACCTGGCTTCAAATATGGTCTCAGACACTTAATAATTACCTAGCTGTGTGGCCTTGGGAAAGCCACTTAACTCCATTTGCCTTGCAAAAAAACCCTTAAAAATATGTAGGCATATGAATAAATGTTGAAAATCTTTTATAGCAGGTGTGTTGAAAAAATAAAATATCAATAAAAAGAAAAATTTTTAATCTCTCCTTTTATTTTCAAAATTTCTATTTGGGTATTTGATTGAAAATCTTTAATTATTCTTCTAGCTTTTTTAGTTGCTCACCCAATTCATTGATCTTTAATCACTCTATTTCAGTCAAATAAGCAATTAGAGTTATACAATTTCCACTAAGAATGACTTTGGCACCATCCCATAAATTTTGATACGATGTCTCATTATTACCATTTTTTGGATTAAATGATGCTATTTATATGATTTGCTGTTTAATATACTCATTCTTTTGTTTTGTTTTGGCTGTTTGGTTTTTGCAAGGCAATGGAGTTAAGTGACTTGCCCAAGGTCACATAGCTAGGTAATTATTAAGAAATCAGTCCTCCTGACCCCAGGACCAGTGCCTTATCCACTGCACAATCTAGCTCCCCCCTAATTTATTCATTCTTTAAAATTAAGTTATTAAATTTCCAATTAATTTTTGTTTTAACTTTACATGTCCTTTTATTACATGTAAATTTATTGCATCATTATATGAAGAGTATGCATTTATTTTTTCCACCTTTCAGCATATAATTGTAAGGCATTTATACACTAGGATAAGATCAATTTTCATATAGGTACTGTGTACTGCATGGAAAAAGGCATATTCTTTTCTATCTCCCTTTATTATTATTCCTCTATATTCAGAAGTCTATCATATCTATGTTTTCCAAGATTTTATTGACATTCTTGCCTTCTTTCTTATTTATTTTTTGGTTAGAGTCATCTAAGAGAGAGAAGGTTGAGATCCTGCATTATTATCATTTTACTTTCTATATCTTCTTGTAATTCATTCAACTTCTCTAAGAATTCGAATGTTATACCACTAGGTACATATATGTTTAATAATGATATAACATAAATGCCTATCCTTTTCCCTTTTAGTGAGATCTATTTTTGCTTTTTACTTGTCTGATGTAAATATTGTTAACCCTTCTTTTTATTTTTTACTTTCCCTGAAGCATGGAGTAAAATACTCCATGCCTTTTATTCCAGCCTTTTACCTTGTGTTTATCTCTCTGCTTCAAATTTGTTTCTTGTAAACATTTATTAGAATTCTGGTATTCAATCCACTCTGCCTTCTACTTCTATTTATGGGAAAGTTCATCCCACTCATATTTACAGTTATAATTATTAATTATTCATTTTCCTCTACATAATCTTACCTCATTTATCCTTTTTTTCTTTCCTTTCACCTTACTTCTTCTCACTAATGTTTTGATACCCCTTCCCCTTTAACTTTTCTTTTAAACTTTAACTTTCAGGTTTCTTTCAATGATGCCTTTTCCTTCTCTTTTATCAATCCCTCCTTCCCTTTTCTTTTCCTCCACCCCAAATGCTAACACTAATATTAATATAAATTAGTATATATTTTTATCCTCAGTTGGGTCAAATCAATTGAATGGGATTTACTCCATGTTCACACTTCTTTCCCTCTACTATAACAGGTCTTTGTGCCTCTTCATCTGCTGTTATAATAATGTTTGTCCTTAATTTTTCAAAGAACACCATGACATCAGGAAAGTGCTGCTGTGACAAGCATATGAATTGCATTTCAGTAAGAGGGTGCTGTGCTACATCACCAGTCTCATTCTCGCCACTAAAATCATCTGGGTCCAGTGGCCAGATATGGATCAGAGTGACTGGAGATGGCCCTGGATGCTGGCCAATCAGGGTAAATAACTTGTTCAAGGTCACACAGCTTGTAAGTGGATGAGGCTGCATTTGAACTCCTGTCCTCCTGATTCCAAGGTCAGTGCTCTATCCACTATGGACTCTAATATTATTTATACAATAATTTCTAGCCTTCTCCTCCATTTTATGTTTTTTATTGTTTTAGTCCTATCTTGTTATTTGCATTCCTCTTGTCAAATTAACCTCCTTTGTGTGACTTGATAGAAGTACTATCAATCAAAGCATTATCAACCAAAGTACAATCAAAGGTTCATTGACTGACTACTTGATTCATTGATTAGCAGCATTACCTAATAGTAACTAGGTAACCTCCCTTCTTCCTCTTTAAAAATATCCTTCTCAAAAGTCATGAATGACATCAATTATCACTTTTTACCTTACCCCTTTTTCAAATACCCTCCATAGAAACATAATCCTCATGAGGTGAAGCATCATACAAAGCCAAATCATTTCAAGAACCAGTTGTACCACCCAAGCATGTTTCCTCCAATTATAGCCAAAATGTCAAGCAAAGCAAAATATTTTCATGATTCTTTAATGTCTATTCACTGTAAGTATAATCTCTCACTCCATCTCTATAGCATTCCAACCATAGCCATAAAGCTGTCCCCAACCAAAGTATCAGGTATACTCTCTCCCATAGAACATTTGGTACCTCTACCTTGGTATTTCAACATTCAGTAACTAAAGTATGGATTCCAAATCTCTTTGTTTTCAACCATTCTAAGTAGGTTCTCACCCTCTGTGTCTGCAGCATTGTAAAGCTCTAAGTATCTAGTAAGGTTACTTCTGATTTAATTAATTATACAACCTCTAAATACTCTAAGTATTGGGAAGCCCTAAAGGTCTCTCTTAAAAACTTTACAATTCAATATATGGTATGGGAGGCACTGGCATAGGACTACCCAGCATAGGATGCCCTCATCAGAGAATGTGCTAAATTCTGTGTGTAAGACAGAATTAAAGTAGGTGAAAGGAAACATGAGACATGTAAGTTTAAAGGAAATACCCTATTTTACTATGGGTCTCTTTGTGAACTATCTGTGGTAGAGCTCCTACTGGTCTGATGAGTCATAATCAGTAGAACTACAATTTGTCTCAAACATAGTGATGTCATGTTGGTCTTCTTCAATAGAAGGACAGGAACCAACCATACCCATATCCTCTAAGTACAATCCCTTCAACAATATTCAATCCTTTAGCTACCCTAAGAGAAATACAATTCTCAAAAGTTTCAAATGTTATTGTCCTTTGTAGAGTTGTATGTACCTTAATGTTTTTGAATATCATTTGAGCTTTTTTTTCCTTTTTTATCTTTTTAATGCATCTCTTGAGTCTTGAATTGAAAGATGGAATTCTCTGCTTAATTCTGGTCTTTTTAACAAGAAATGTTGAAGTGTTTTATTTCATTGAACATTCCCCCGAAAGAATATACTGAATTTTTCTGGGGAGTAAATTCTTGGTTGTACTCCAAGGTCCTGTGCTCTCAGAAATATCATATTCTGGGCCCTTTGATCCTTCAGTGTTGATGTTGATAAGTCCAGTGCAATTCTTACCGGCCTTCCTTCAAGTTTAATGTGATTGTTTTTGGTTGATATCCATACTTTCTCCTTTATATAAAAATTGTGTAACTTAGCTATCATTGTCCTTGGAGATTTTGTCATTGGATTTCTGTCTGGAGGAGGTCTGTGTATTCATTCAGTGGTAATTTTGTCTTCTTGATCTAGAAGACTTAGACAGTTAGACAATTGTTGCTGATAATTTATTGAAAGATATTTTCAAGACTAATTTTTAATCTAGTGCTTTCTTGAAAACCAATAATTTGTAAATTACCTCTTCTAGATCTATTTTCCAGATTGTTTGCTTTTCCAAAAGGTACTTTACATTTTCTTAAATTTTTTCAGCCTTTTTACTTTGTTGATGGAATCTTTGTATGTCATAGATTCAATGGTTTCTATTTGTCCAATTCTAATTTGTAGGGTTTCATTTTTTTCCAGTTATCTAATGTTCTTCCTTTTCCAGTTGATTACTTTTACTTTTTGCTGAGTTACATTTCCTTTCCAGTTGGTTGATTTTAGTTTTAGATGAGTTGTATTCCCTTTTCTAGTTGGCCTATTTTGTTTTTGGAAGAGTTGCATCCTTTTTTCAGTTGGTTATTTTTACTTTTCAAAGGATTTGATTTCTTTTGTAAATTTTCATAATTTTCCTGCATGACTTTCCATTTTTCCTATTTTTCTTCTTCCTCTCTTCTTTTGTTTTTAAAATTAATATTTTTACTATTACAAGTTCTTTATTTTTTCAGTTACAATAGTTATAAATTTTTTTCACATTACTTGCTGTAAAAGCAAACATAACTCCACCCTTCAAAAAAGAAAGAGAAATTCATAAAACATAAAGTGAGAGAGGAAAAAAGTTTGAGTCTGCATTCAAATACCGTCAGCTCTGTCTTTGGGATCAATAGCATTCTTTATCATAAGAGAAAAACTGCTTTAATATTTTTCTCCATAGTTTCTTTGCTAGTTGTATCGTCTTCCATCCTATTCCTCCTCACTCCCATTTATTCTATTCTTTCTCTTCTTTTAACCCTGTCCCTCCTCAGAAGTGTTTTGTATTTGACTATTCTCTCCCATGATCTTCCCTCTTTTCTTTCACTGCACCCTCTTCTCCCCTTCACCTTCTTTTTCCTTTCCTATTTTCTGCTAGGCTAGATATATTTCTACACTCAGTTGAGAGTGTGTATTATTTCCTCTCTGAGCCACTTTCAATGACAGTGAAGACTCATTCATTCGCCCTCATCTTCTTCCTTTCCACCCCATTTCAAAAGCTTTTCCTTGCCTCTTTTATATGAAATAACTTAGCCCATTCCATCTCTCCTTTCATTTTCTCTCATTTCTTGCCCATGTTGATCTGGGCTCCATGCCCACCCTGGTGTGGCAGTTTTCGCACTGATCTTCCATTGCGTTCTTGGAAATCCCCGGGCTGAGAGGTCTGGAAACCTTCCATGCTGGACCCAGGCATCCCCAGGGATCTAGATGCTCCATGGGCTGTTCCTGGATGGCTGGAACTGACTTGCTCTGGTGTGGCCTGGGCTGCAATGTGGTCCTTTTGAACCTCAGTGTTACAGACCTTTCCTAGATCTCCTAAGTTGTTTTTAGCCAAAACAAAAATGTTTTGTTCAGGCTTTCTGTATGTTTTGCCACTCTAGAATGTGGTTATAGTCTTTATTGAAAGGCATTTGGAGTGGTTTGGGGGAGAACTGCTGGAATTTCCTGCCTTCACTCATCCATCATCTCCTCTCATTATTAAATTCTTTTTTAAGCTCTGAGTCCAATTCATAGACTCCTTTGAGATGTCCCATGTAGATAACTTGTCACTGTTTTCTTCTTCTTCTGAGATGGAATTTTAATCATTTCTGTTTGCATAATATTTTCCTATGGTTAGCGTCCTTCTAGGTTTTGTTTTTGGGTTTTTTTTGTGTTTTTGGGGGGGTTTTTTTGCTGATTTTGATTCTTTGATCTCTGTTCCTGAGGTGTAGGGAGTGGAGATCCAAACATTTTGTTCTGGGGCTGGGGTCAGAACCCTGGTCTATTACTGGCTAAGATGTTGCCTATGCAGCCCAGGTGTTGCCTATGCAGAAGTTTATTTCCTTCTTTATTTCCAGACTCTTTATGCCTATGCAGTACTTTGTTCCAATCCAGTTCTGTCTTTTGCCCCAGTGTTTCCAGAATTCAGACTTCCCTGCTGACTTTCTACCTAGCTTCTGGGATCTAAACTACCCTGTGGCTTAAACCTTCCCACTGGCTTTCCCACTCTCCTACCTAGTTTGACTTTACTTCCCCTTTCTCCCCTTCACCCTTTCCCACTGAGGATCTTCCAAGATGTCTACTGTTGAAAACTTGTTTTGATCTTTTTTTTTGGTGGAATCTGGATTTAATCTCTGTGTAGAGGCTCCATTTAATGTTGAGTAAGGAAAAGTTCTGGGACCATGCTACCTTCATGCCATCATCTTGTCTCCACTCCAAAAGTCCCCCAAAATGAATCTGGAAATAAATGCTGGTTGCCTATGAAAATAAAATAAAAACTGATCTAAAACAAGAATATTTTTAATGAAGTTTTGATTTGTCAAACAAGACTTTTGGAAAGCTCAATACCTGTCCTGGGCATCATTGATAACTCATCATAGAATAATGATATATCTATTGATTAGGAGAAGCAAACCTTTTGCCCTGAGAAAGGAGAGTACATCTTGCTGTTTGTAGAGAGATTAAGAATCACTTGGGTTAAGTGGGTGCCCCTACTTTTTCTAAGGAACCAAGTGGGTAAGAATAACAACCATTTTTTAAGTTAGAATTATTTGATCCTACCATCAGAATATGATTATATTGACACTTCAATGACTGAATTGAGTTTGGACAACCACTGATATTCTTATAATGATCCCAACTTACTCATTTAGCTTATACTATCTCTGATCGCTGCTGTCATATTCCACAAACAACTATATGTCACAGAGGGCATCAGAAATTCATTCATCTATTGTTCAAAAGTCTTTGATTTTCGAATTCTGTATTCTACAGGATCAAGTTTCCTTGGCCATTATCTAGGAAATAGTATAGATTACAGTTTTCTCTGCACCATCCTTCAAATTTCTCTGGAATTCTAGTTATATAGCCTATAGTCCAATTTACCAGAAGGCCTTCTCAGAATCCCCGATCTCTAAGGTTTCTGATATAGCTAGATTAAGAGCTACTGAAATAAAATTGGATAAGCTTCTCTCAAGAAAGACAGAGCCAGATCAACCAGTCAAAAATGTTGTTCTTCAGGAATTAGATCCTTAAAAAAGGGAGGTTCATTAAAGTCTAATTTAGAGGACTCCAGGGTCTAGTTTGGAGGCCTTAGTTTCTAGCATAGTCATTACCTATTTGTGATTGACACCAATCCTGGAGGGACACAAGTCAGTTTTATTTCTTGGGTTCTAAGTACATTTAACAGTCTCCCATGCCCTACCCAACTTGACACAGGGGCCCTCTTGCCTCACCCAAAGCATAAGAGGCATCTCTGGCCATTTTGAATGGCCCCTTTTCATTTATTCAATAGTAATTAGGCCTCCATAAATATTACACAATTAATTTTCAAAGGTAGCATAATGGATGGCTTCCCTGAGGCATATGGAGCTCCAAATACCTTATATTCAACTATTCATTCATTTACTCTGGCCACCATTTGGTGCATACAAAGGCTTCACCCATCTTCACATTTATAGATTGAAAGTCTCTTCATACCCTTCAAAGTCATAAGGACTGAAGGATATACTGAACAACAGAGAAGTTTTCTACTCTACATTTCACTTGAAGAATGAAGACATCTAGATGATTCAATAATGGGGAATCAATAACTTAAGTGAGGAATATTCCAATAAATCTGTGTTTCTGTATTAGTAGACTATTTTAGACAACATTTGTCATCATGTGCTTTGTCTCCACCTACCATATTCTTTAAAATTTGATTTAAAATGAACCTTGAAATTTCTCTAGGTTGATTTCTCATCTTTTTCCCTTCTATGAGTCACAATATGAAATTGAACTTCTGTCACTATGGTATCATTTGGTCTAGACAACAGAATATTGTAATTATTTCAACAAGGGAAATTCAAATCTCCTGCCCAGCATGAGGGAGAGTTTAGATCCCTAAGGGAGGAGAATAATAGTATATTGAACTCTTTCCAAAGTGAAAACACACTGTTCCTAACTAGTCTCAGTCACAGGGATAGGAAAAAAATGCTTTGACAAGATTGATACCCTCATACTGCTCTTCTTAGTTTAAGCATTTGGATCTATAATATTAAAAGAATAAAGAACAACTATAATGATGGCATGATGACTTTGTTCACTTTGCTGAAATCCATTCTAAGCTTCCAGGTGCTATCTGCTTTCTTCAGAAGTAATGGGAATTTTGTAATAAGAGCTAATGTAAGGAAATGCTATAATTATGTCCATCTCTATCACTAGAGAAGAACTTCTCTCATACCACTGGGGACCTACTATCACAGGATGTTAACTACTTGGGACAAAACAAGGAACTCTAAGGGTTTCCATTCAGTCAAACCCATAGCAACAAGCCTAGAGAATACTTAAAAGATTGCTCATATATTGAACCCACAATACCTCTTCTCTCCATTTTCTGCCTCTTTTAAACTTTTCTGAGTGATTCAAATGATCACTGGCTTTAGGAGATGCATCAGAGTTGGGCAAGATTAAAAAGGGTCACTAATTCACTGGTGCTGAATTTTCCAATATAATTCATCCAAATAGATTCACCATCAATTAATTTTGCCAACCCTGATCTTCAGGAAACAAACTAAAAGGACCCTCCAAGACAGCTTAAAATTGCCCTCTCCTATCAGATTAGTGAGCTTTGTGACTTTTTCCCTTATTTTGGGAATACCTTTTCATACTGAAGATATTGTTTGCCTAAGGCACAACTGTCCCACTTTCTCCTCAAATTTCATAAATGGATTAAGTCACATATTGTCTAGCAGAAAAAAAATACCCAAAGCTAGTCTCAAGTGTTTTCAGTTTCAGAAAGTAGGTCCAAATTGTGCCTGAGACAGTCTGGGTATAGGATATGACAGAGCATCTTTGCCTTTTCTTTCCCACCCTCATAACACAATCAAAAGGGAAAGTAAGCAAAAGAAATATAAGGAAAAAAGAACAAAATCATTGAAGATTTTGGAAGAAATTCCAATTACAATCTTAAAATCAAAACAGATGACTCAGCAGTGAAGTATAACTGGTCTTTCATGTGCCAAAAGCACATAGCATATGTCTTCCCTACTGGTCTGGATAGAGGATGACACCTAAAATCTTCTTTCTCTAATCACTATGCTTTAAATTCAGTGGGCAGCACTGACAACACTTGAAAATAAGGATAAATGAAAAGGAACAATAACAAAGATCCTCAGGTCCATTTCTATGGACCACAGAATGAATGTGAAAAAGAGGTACCCCCTCCCTTTCAGGTTGGTTCATAAGTTGGGTGCCTTGAGGAACATGGAGCTCCAAATACCTTATATCCAAATACCCATTAATTTATTCTGGCCACCTTTTCGTGCATACCAAGGCTTCACCCATCCTCACATTTATAGATTGAAAGTCTATTCAGACACTTCAAAATCATAAGGACTGAAGGATATACTGATCATCGGAGCACTATATCTTCTGGTTGTGGCAGTAAATAGCTTGCAGGAAAGAAAACTCAGAATCAATCTTGGTAATTTTTAAAGACCTACACAGCTTAATAATGGAATCCTTACAGAAATCAAAGGAAGTTACTTGGTAGGAGAATTCACATTGAAGGATGCCTCCATATTAGTTGTTCCTTAAATATGCAAACCTCTTATATATTTTTTTTCTAGTTTCATGTTAGCTGACCCCATTCAATAAACAGGACTGTATTTTTGAAGAGTCTAAAATTTGGAAAAGTTCTTTGTGGTTTTTAGGGAGCCATAAGCAATGTCTATTCACTATTTCCTCAGTGTCATGCAATAGTCTCAAAACAATCAATATGACTTAATTATATTTAATTCCACATACAAATAAAAATCATGATCATACCTAAGTATAAAGTTTGGTTATTCTACCAGATAAGAAACATTTTACAAAGTCTACCAAATATCTCTTTGTTTAACCTTATCCTTCTAAGACTATTCTCTATCCATAAACAAAAGAAAAGCAATGAAAACTGGCTTCTTGTCTGTATTAGAAATTTCATCTACACCAAGCTTTTCTAACCACATGAAGTTATCCACAGGGAATTGGTTACAAGCTCAATGAAGAATCATTACATTCTCAAATAAATACATTATGTTATGTGGTAATTTCTAATGATATAATCAATTCAATGGGGATCTGAACAAAATGTCCTTCTCTACAAACTGGAAACTCACCCAGGATGACAAGACAAACAGGCTCCCCAACCTTAACCCTAACCCTAACCCTAAAAGCTGGTAGATGTTAGACAGAGGCATTCACATTCTAAAAAGCTGTAGTGTTCCACTTTCACCAAAAGCAAGTAGTCTAGGTCTGTTTAAAAATAAAAGAACAAAATAAGCATTTTTAAGTAGTCATCAATTTGCTAATTCCTGATTTCTCAAATTAAATTTTATAACATGACTGATATAGGACTCAGTAATAAAAAAGTGTAAGTATTAATATGACAATATCAGGAGTTAGCATGTCAATACTTAAAAAGAATTCAAAAATATAAAAAGTATCTATATTTAAACAGTAAAGCAAACAAGAAGTGAAAATTTTGAAAAATTATACCAATGCTATTTGTGGAGGGAGCACATACTGAGAAAAATAGCAACTTTAGATTTAACACCTTTAAAAATGTTTAGATTTCTTCAATATCTCACAGTATTTAAAAAAAAACAAAAGGTATAAGCAAATAATCTCTCCAGGGATCCTTGCTAAAGCAAAGGGTTTAATATTAACTTAGTCATGATCCTATAGGTACAATGGACTATCCCCTCAACATGAAGGCCAAGTTTGTCACATTTTTTTCCTTCCCCAGGGTTCACTTAAAAAGTTGGAAAGAAACTAAATTTTGGAAATAACTCCAGCCTCTGGAAACCAAATGGTGTTTTCCAAGTGTACCTTGCAACTATTTCCATTTAAGAATTAACAAATAAGTTTTTATAATGAAATATTTAGTCCAAAACATCTAACAAAAAACATTTCATTTATTTCTCAACATGTGTTAGCTATATAATTCCCACATAACTGCAGTTTTTGTTGTGTTTGTGTGAAGGAGAGGTGTTGAAGGTTATCTGGTTCAAGGTTTATCTCAGTTCCTAACAAACATGATTCAAGGTTTATGTTCAAAACCCTTTTTAGGCTTGAGTCATAGATATTCTTCTTTCTCTGGGTTTCCCTGCCAGGGTGGTTAGCTGCAATAACCCAACTAATTCCAATGTACCTATGGTTCAAATTCCTTATTCAAGTGGACATTACCACCAAACCTAAAATTGAAGACGGACAAAAATTAACTCCAGATCCATACACAAGATCCACAGTAAAAGAAGGTAAAATGTATCCTCACTCCTGGTTCAGATTATAGTGCCCAAGATCTAGTAAAATTATGATTTTTAACCTCTAAATTCAGGAGGAAAACATGAGTAGGAAACATGATTGATGTAAAAAAAATCAATCAGAAGATGCTACTGACTCATGTCACAAGAAAAGGTAGAATGTATGTATCTCTAAACTAGGAAGTCTAGGGTAAGTCTTTTAGAGAAGGTAGTTAAATTAGAAAGGAATGTGGCTACTAAGGCATCTAAAGTATGACAAAACGTAGAACTGGAATGCAAATATATTGAAGCAAAGTAGAAAAAGGGCAGTAGCAATACTGAAACCATTCCCAAACAAAAGAAAAGTATTTCAAATAGTGTACATATAGATAAATCTTATGTATAATAGGCTTCCAAGAAGATATTAAGATTAAAAAAATTTAAAACAATATTGAATAAATGTAAAAGGCAAGAAAATTAGCCCAGAATTCTGAAATTCTGAATTCAGAAAACCAAGTCCATATATCTGTAATTCCTAGTCTCCAGAAATAAAATGTTATTCTTCAAGTTTTAAGACTAAAATGCACAAATTTGATAACAATAAATTCCACAAATTATGAAAAAGACCTTCATATGTCATTATATTTAAATGTTACAAAATAACTCTGAACATTTCAGAAACTGTGTAAGTCATTGGAATGATAATGTTCTAAAAAGTAAAAGATTTCTAGATGTAACATAAGCCTAAAAACTTAAGTCCAATCATCAATGAAAATGATAGACATCTAATAAAATAGAGATAATAGAGGTACATTTTTCAAAGAGACCAATTATTTTACTTCTAACTACCCAAACAATAGAAATATAAAATTTTTAAATAAATACAAATACCAAAGCAAAAAATACACAATATTTTTACAGACCATTAAAACAAAAGAAATAGAAAATGAAATATACTAATTGTATTTTTAAAATAAGAAGCAATAATAGATTAATAAAAATTTCTATTTTATTCTTTTATTTCATTTACTTTTTAATCTTGATAATATTTTTATAATTACATACTGACATTTTACACTTATTTTTTGTAAAATTTTCCTCCCACCTACCCTTTCCTTCTCCCTCCTCAAGAGAGCAAGAAATTTGATATGTTATACATGCACAATTATTATTACTAATACTGTGAAAGAAGAATCAGAACAAAAGGGAAAAGCCATGAGAAAGAAAATAATCAAATTTTAAAAATTAGAAATAGTGTACTTAGATCTACATTCAGACTTCATAGTTGTTTTTTACCCCACCCTGGATGTGAATGACATTTTCCATCACAAGTAAAAGATTCCTTTCTTAAAAAACACCAGACAATAGTTTTGAAAGAAGTATTATAGAGAATTAACAATGAAGTTATAGTGTAAAAGTAGGCTTAAAAATCTAAGAACTAAAGCCTGCCATCCCCTTCCCCCACCACAGGTGAATCAACTTTTTGGGGGGCTTAAGAAGCAAAATGGGAGAGGAAACTCATGATAAACAAGGAAAGGAAGGTAATTCTAAAAGATAAGAAAAATAGATGATTGGGAAAAGCAGATACCAAAACAAAGAGAAAGAATAGAAGCGATCCCAATTCAAAAATGGGGAACACACTGAAGAATAATTCCATTGATGGAAATATTAAACACATTCTTCCGAGGGCATAACACAATAAAAATAATAATCAATTCAGGGAAGAAAATAAAAAGCACATCTAATTGGAGATAATAATAAAAACCAAAGCATAAGTAAGTTAAAAATAACTCATAGAAATAGTTAATAATTATATAAATGAAAAAATTATTGGTAAAACAATGTGCCATAATTTCTGTAATGCTCACAAAGTAGGTTTCAAGAAAAAAAATCCTAAAATTTATATTAAGCAATTCAGGAAAGGTGGCTATTAATGCACTAAATTTTTATGAAAATATTAATCAAATAAATAAATAAACCAAAATATGGGGGCGGGAATCTTGATTATTGTAAAATAAATAAATAATTGGGCATTTAAAGGATTATACAATATTCTAGAATCACAGGGTAAAATAGAAATTGAAAAAAACTTCATGGGTTACTACCTGAAAGATATTCAAAAATGAAAATTCCCAGGATCATTATTTTCAACTTCCAGAGTATCCAGATAAAAAAGAAAGTACTGCAAGCACACAAAAAGAAACAATTCAAATATCATTGAGTTACAGTCATGTATTTTTTCTTTAGCTTTTTGCAAGGCATATGGGGTTAAGTGGCTTGCCCAAGGTCACACAGCTAGGTAATTATTAAGTGTCTGAGACCAGATTTAAACCCAGGTACTCCTGACTCCAGGGCCAGTGCTTTATCCACTGTACCACCTAGCTGCCCCAAGTCATGTATTTTTCAACTTCCATATAAAACAATAAGTATTGAAGGGAGGTTGGAATATGATATTCCAGAAGACAAAGGAGTAAGAATAACTACCAAAAATCATCTACCCAGAAAAACTGAGCATAATCTTTAGGAAGGAAATGAATATTTAACTTCCATGCATTCCTAATTAAAAGACCAGAGATGAATAAAAAATTTGATCGCCAAATACAATGTTCAATGTAAACAAAAAAGGTTAAAAAATGAAAAAGAAACATAAGAAATTGAATAGAGTTGGCCTGTTTGTGTTTCTATATTGTAACTCATAAGACTATTATTATTACAAGGATAATTAGAAGGAGTATGCATAGACAGGGGTAAGAATATGGAGAGATTTTGATGGGATGATTCCTCCCCTCTCCCCAAAGGATGGGAAGATAGAATGGGATAAATTATCTCACATTAAAGAAAGCTACTATACTAGAAAGGAAGATGTGTGAGTTTAAAGGAAGGAAAGTTTATATCTCCCTCAAATCTTAATTGTCTCAAAGATGAAAAACATATGTATATTCAGGTAATTAATAAAATTGAATACACTATAAGAAAGTAAAAAGGTTTAGAGATAGGAAAAGGAGAAAGGGTGCAATAATAAAAGAAAGAGAAGAGTGCAGGAGGTAATGATCAGAAATAACATGAGAGGAGGGACAGGAAGAAAGTAAGGAAAAACAGGATAAATAATGAAAATAGCATAGAGGGAATTATGCAACTAGTTATCAAAATTATAGGTGGGAGGGAGATGAAATCATTTTTATAACAGAAGAAAATATCAAAATAGATTAAAAACTAGAAACATTGATTTGAGAAAAAAATTTGAAGCAAAGAGCTAGAGTAGAATACAATATGCTTCAGTTGAAGTAAAAGAAAAAAGCAATCATGAGCTCAAAGAAAGTAAAAACGAAAATACATCTAATTACAAAACGATAAGGAAGGAAACTACTTTGATGAAAGGCACCATAGACAATGAAGTAATATGAATACTAAAATATATTTCTCCAATGGTATGCATCCACCCTAGCATAAGGAGAAGAATGAGTGAGAGCAGCAAGTAGACAATAAAATTTTACCAGTTAGAAATCTCAACTATTCCCTCCTCCATAGAAATAGAAAGCAATATACCTTTTTCACTAAGATACAGGGCACCTACACAAATATTGACCAGGTATTAGGGCATAAAACACTCACAACAAAATACAAACAGACAATAATATTAGATGTGTCATTTTCAGATCATGATGAAATAAAAATTATATAAAATAAAGGGCCAGGGAAATATAAGTTAAAATTAATTGGGAAATAAGTAACCTAATATTAAATAATGAATGGATCAGAGAATGAATTATAGAAATAATCGATTTTATCCAAGGCATTGAAAATGATAAGATATCATAACAAAATTTGTGGGATGCAGCCAAAGCAGTTTTTAGGGGATATTTTTGATTTCTAAAACCTTAAATGAATAAATTACAGAATGAAAAGATCAATGAATTGTGACAACTTAAATAGATGGAGGAATATTCACATCTCATGGCTAAACTGTGCCAATATATTTTTTATTTAATATTTATTCTCAATTTGTACAAATTTTTTTTACATTAATAAAATGTTCTTGTTTAAGAATAAACGAAATACACCCTCCCCCCATAATACAGACTTGCTTGAGCAACAAAGTAAAGGAGAGAGAAAAAAAATTAAAATTAAAAAAATAATAGTAATAATTTTAGGTATGGCCAAGTGGCAGAATGAATGGAGCACCAGCCCTGCAGACATGAGCACCAGAGCCCACATCCGGCCCCGTACATCCAACCCTCACCCAGCCGTGTGACATGCAAGCCACCAGAACCTCACTGCCCTGCAAAAAAACAAAAAAAAAAGAAAAAGAAAAAATGACCCAAAGTAAAAGAAACAAAATTAGCAATAATAGTAGGGGTGGCTGGGTGGTGGACAGAGCATTGGCCCTTGAGCCAGGAGCACCTAGGTCCAAATATGGCCTTAGACACCAAACAATCACCCTGCTATGCAGCCCCAGGCAAGCCACCCAGCCCCATTTGCCCTGGACCTATCCCCCCAAAATAATAATAATAATAAAAAATGTGCTTGAGTCTTTGTTCCAACACCAACAATTCTGTTGCCAGTGGATCACATTCTTTATGATAAGTCCATGGCAAAAGTTACTTACATATTTTTGAACCGTTGCCATTGCTGATTGCAACTCCATCCTTTCATATTTCTCCACTACCATGAACTATATTTTCTCTCTCCTTTCACTCTGACTCTGCTGTAGGGTAGCTGAGTGGCGCAGCAGACAGATCCCTGGCTCTGGGAGCAAGAGGCCCTGAGCTCCCACACCACCCTTTAGGCCCAGCAGCCACCTGGCCCTATGGTCCCAGACAGGTCATCCAAACCCAGCCCATTGCAAGAAGTAAAAAAAAGAAAATGTGTTATATCTGACCACTTTTCCCCCATGGTCTATCCTCTCCTCTATCACTCACATCCCCCCCTTCCCCCTGTGCCCCCGCCCTCCTTCTTACTCCAGACTTCTATACCCCATTGAGTATATATACTGTTTCCTCTCCTAGCCACCTCTGATGAGAACAAAGTTTCCCTCATTCCCCCTTGTCTTCCTCCCTTCCATATCATTACAATAGCTCATTATAATAAAGAAAAATCTTATATGAAATATCTTGGCCTATTCTCCCTCTCCTTTTCCTTTCTCTCATTACATTTCCTTTTTTCTATTGACTCCATTTTTATACCATATTTTATCTTCGAATTCAGCTTTCTCCTGTGCTTCAACTATAAAAGCTCCCTCTACCTGCTCTATTAACTGAAAAGGTTTATATGAGTATTATCAGTGTCATTTTTCTATGCAGGAATACATGCAGTTCATCATCATTAAGTCCCTCATATATTCCCCCTCTCCTCCAATCTCCATGCTTCACCCGAGTCCATTATCTGAAGATCAAACCTTCTGTTCAGCTCTGGCCATTCCACCAGGAACATCTGAAATTCCCCTGGTTCATTGAAAGTCCATCTTTTTCCTGGGAAGAGGATATTCAGCCTTGCTGGGTAGTTGATTCTTGGCTGCATTCTAAGCTCTTTTGACTTCTGCTATATTATATTCCAAGCCCTATGATCTTCCAATGTAGTTGCTGCTAAGTCCTGTGTGATCCTGACTGCAGCTCCACGATATTTGAATTGTGTCCTTCTGGCTGCTTGTAATATTTTCTCTTTGACTTGGGAATTCTGGAACTTGGCTATAATATTCCTAGGGGATAGGTTTTTGGGATCTCATTCTCAGGGGGATCTGTGGATTTTCTTCATTTCTATTTTGCCCTCTGCTTCTAGAATATTAGGGCAATTTTCCTGTAGTAATTCTTTGAAAGTTATGTCAAGGCTCTATTTCTGATCATGTCTTTCAGGTATTCCAATAATTTTGAAAATATCTTTCCTAAGTCTGTTTTCAATATCAGTTGTTTTTTCAATGAGATATTCCACATTTTCTTCTAATTTTTAATGTTTTTGCTTTAGAAGTATTGGGTCCTGTTTTCTGGTAAATTCATCAATCTCCCTGAATTCTATTCTTTGTCTGAAGGATTTGTTCTCCTCAGAGAGTTTTCTTATCTCTTTTTCCATCTGGCCGATTTCTCTTTTTAAAGCATTCCTCTCCACAATAACTTTTTGAACTGTTTTATCCATTTGACCTAAGCTGCTTTTTAGCATGTTATTTTCTTCAGCATTTTTTAAAATTTATTTTTATAAAGATATTATTTGAATTTTACAATTTTCCCCCCAATCTTGCTTCCCTCTCCCCACCCCCCACCCCCACGGAAAGCACTCTGTCAGTCTTTAGTTTATTTCCAGGCTGTACCTTGATCCAAATTGGGTGTGATGAGAGAGAAATCATATCCTTAAAGAGGAGAAGAGACGTCTAAGAGGTAACAAGATGAGACAATAAGATATCTGTTTTTTTCTAAATTAAAGGGAATAGTCATTATACTTTGTTCAAACTCCACAGCTCCTTATCTGGATACAGATGGCACTCTCCTTTGCAGACAGCCCAAAATTGTTCCCAATTGTTGCACTGATGGAATAAGCAAGTCCTTCAAGGTTGAACATAACTCCCATGTTGCTGTTAGGGTGTACAGTGTTTTTCTGGTTCTGCTCATCTCACTCAGCATCAGTTCATGCAAATCCTTCCATGCTCCCCTGAAATCCTGTCCCTCCTGGTTTGTAATAGAACAATAGTGTTCCATGACATATATATATATATATATATGTGTGTGTGTGTGTGTGTGTGTGTGTGTGTGTGTATGTATATACCACAGTTTGCTAAGCCATTCCCCAATTGAGAAGGACATTTACTTGATTTCCAATTCTTTGCCACCACAAACATGGCTGCTGTAAATATTTTTGTATAAGTAATGTTTTTACCCTTTTTCATCATTGCTTCAGGGTATAGAACCAGTAGTGGTATTGCTGGGTCAAAGGGCATGCATATTTTTGTTGCCCTTTGAGCATAGTTCCAAATAGCTCTCCAGAAGGGTTGGATGAGTTCACAGTTCCACCAACAATGTAATAGTGTCCCAAATTTCTCACAACCCTTCCGACAATGATCATTATCCTTCTTGGTCATAATGGCAAGTTTGAGAGGTGTGAAGTGGTACCTCAGAGAAACTTTAACTGGCATTTCTCTAATAAGTAATGATTTAGAGCAATTTTTCATATGACTATTGATTGCTTTGATATCATCTGTAAATTGCCTCTGCATATCCTTTGACCATTTGTCCACTGGGGAATGTGTTTTGTTTTAAGAATATGACTCAGTTCTCTGTATATTTTAGAAATGAGTCCTTTGTCAGAATCATTAGCTGTAAAGATTGTTTCCCAGTTCACTACATTTCTTTTGATCTTGGTTATATTGGTTTTATCTGTACAAAAGCTTTTTAATTTAATGTAATTGAAATCATCTAATTGGTTTTTGGTTATGTTCTCCAACTCTTCCTTAGTCATAAACTGCTCCCTTTCCATAGATCTGACAGGTAGACTAGTCCATGATCTTCTAATTTGCTTATAGTATTGTTTTTTATGTCTATGTCCTGTAACCATTTGGATCTTATCTTGGTAAAGGGTGTGAGGTGTTGGTCTAATCTAAGTTTCTTCCAGAGTATCTTTCAATTATCCCAGCAATTTTATTCAAAGAGGGAGTTTTTAACCCAATGGCTGGACTCTTTGGGTTTATCAAACAGCAGATTACTATAATCATCTCCTGCTTTTACACCTAGTCTATTCTACTGGTCCACCACTCTACTTCTTAGCCAATACCAAACTGGTTTGATGACTGATGCTTTTTAATATAATTTTAGTTCAGGTAGAGCTAAGCCACCTTCTTTTGCACTTTTTTCATTAAGCTCCCAGAAATTCTTGACTTTTGATTTCTCCACATGAATTTACTTACAATTTTTTCTAACTCATTAAAGTAATTTTTTTTGGAATTTTGATTGGTAAGGCACTAAAGAGGTAGTTTAATTTTGGTAGAATTGTTATTTTTATTATATTAGCTATGCCTATCCATGAGCAGTTGATGTTTGCCTAGTTATTTAAATCTGATTTAATTTGTGTGAGAAGTGTTTTATAATTGTTTTCAAAAATATTCTGAGTCTGTCTGGGCAAATAGGCTCCCAAGTATTTTCTATTGTCTGAGGTTACATTGAATGGGATTTCTCTTCCGGGTTTATTTTATAACCTGCAACTTTGCTAAAATTGTTTTTTGGATGATTTCTTGGGATTCTCTAGGTAGACCATATCTGTCATCTGCAAAGAGTGAGAGTTTTGTCTCTTCCTTCCCAATTCTAATTCCTTCTGTTTCTTTTTCTTCTCTAATTGCTGATGCTAACATATCTAATACAATATCAAATACTAATGGTGATAATGGGCACCCTTGTTTCACCCCTGATCTTATTGGGTATGCCTCTAGCCTCTCCCCATTGAATATAATGCTTTTTGATGGTTGCAAATAGATACTGCTAATTATTTTAAGGAACAGCCCATTTATTTCTATGCTCTCTGGTGTTTTTAATGGGAATGGATGCTGTATTTTGTCAAAAGCTTTTTCAGCATCTATTGCTATGATCATATGATTTCTGATAGGCTTGTTGCTGATATAATTGAGTATACTAACAGTTTTCCTAATATTAAACCAATGCTGCATTCCTGGAATAAGTCCTACTTGATCATAATGTATTATCCTAGTGATGACTTGTTGTAATCATTTTGATAAGATTTTATTTAGGATTTTTTGCATCTATATTCATCAGGGAAATAGGTCTTTAATTTTCTTTCTCTGTTTTAACTCTTCCTGGGTTAGGTAACAGTACCATTTTGGTTTCATAGAAAGAGTTAGGCAGAGTTCCATCTTTTCCTATTTTTCCAAAGAGTTTATATAGGATTAGAAGCAATTGTTCCTTAAATGTTTGGTAGAATTCACTTGTGAAATCCATCAGGTCCTGGAGATATTTTTTTAGGTAGTTCAATAATGGCTTGTTGAATTTCTTTTTCTGAGACACGGTTGTTTAAGTACTTAATCTCTTCATTTAAACTGGGAAATTTATATTTTTGTAAATATTCATCCATTTCATTTATATTATCAAATTTATTGGCATGGAGTTGGGCAAAATAATTTTGAATTATTTCTTTAATTTCCTCCTCATTGGTGGTGAGTTCACCTTTTTCATTTATGATACTAGCAATTTTTTTCTTTCTTTTCTTTAATCAAATTGATGAGAGGTTTATCAATTTTATTGGATTTTCATAATACCAACTTTTGGTTATTAATTTCTTCTTTAATTTTACAATTTCTAATTTGTTATTTAATTGGGGATTTTTGATTTTTTTACGTCTCTAATTTTTTTAGTTGCATGTTTAGTTCATTGATTTCCTCTTTCTCCAATTTATTCATGTAAGCACTTAGAGCTATTATATATTGCCTGAGAGTCGCTTTGAATGAATTGCTTAGGTTTTGGTATTATGTTTCATTATTATCATTATATAGGATAAAATGGTTAATTCTTTCTATAATTTGTTTTTTGGTCCACTCATTTTTAAAAATGAGGCTATTCAGTTTCCAATTTGTTCTAGGTCTATATCTCCTTGGACCAGTATTGAGTATGACTTTTATTGCATTGTGATCTGAGAAAGATGTATTCACTATTTCTGCCTTTCTGCAGTTGATCATTAGGTTTTTGCGTCCTAGTACATGGTCAATTTTTGTATAAGTTCCCTGTACTGCAGAGAAAAAAATGTATTCCTCTCTATCCCCATTCAGTTTCCTCCATAAGTCTACTATATATAATTTTTCTAACAATCTATTTACCTCTTTAACTTCGTTCTTCTTTATTTTATGATTCAATTTATCTAGATCTGATAGCGGGAGGTTGAGGTATTCCACTAGTAGAGTTTTGCTGTCTATGTCTTCTTTTAGTTCTTTCAGCTTCTCCTCTAAGAATTTGGGTGCTTTTCCACTGGGTGTATATATATATATATATATATTCAATATTGAAATGACTTCATTGTCTATGGTACGTTTTAGGAGGTTAAAGTTTCCTTCCTTTTCTCTTTTAATGTTATCTAATTTTGCTGCTGTTTTGTCTGAGATAAGGATTGCTACCCCTGTTTTTTTACTTCAGCTGAAGCAAAATATATTTTGCTCCAACCTTTTACCTTTACTCTATATGTATCTCTCTGATTCAAATGACTGTCTTGTAAGCCACATATTGTAGGATTCTGGATTTTCATCCACTCTGCTGTTTGCTTACATTTTAAGGGAGAGTTCATCCCATTCATATTCAAGGTTATGATTACTAATTATTGCCCTCTTTGCAATCTTCCCTCTGTTTGTATTTTCCCCCTTTCCCCCATTTATCCATATTCCCTAGATTCCCCAGTATTTTGTTTCTGAATACCACCCCGTTCAGTGTGTTTGCCTGCCTATATCAGACACTCCCCTTTCTTTCCCCTTTCCCTTTTCCCTTCCCTTACTTTTGTTATTTCCCCCTTTTTCCCCCCACTCCCCTTCCCTTTCTCCTTTCTCCATCCCCTCCCTCCCCTTTTCCCCTTTTAATACTTGTAAGGTAAGATATTTTATAAATTAACTGAGTATGTGTAGGTTGACTTTAAGCTAAGTCTGATGAGAAAAAGATTCAGGTGTTTCTCCTCTGCTCCCTTCTTCCCCTCTATTACCATAGGTTTTTTGTACCTCTTAGTGTAATAAGATTTACCCCATTCAATCTCCTCCCCCCTCTTGTCTCTTTCCTGTCCCCCTTTTTAAGTAAGTAGTGATTTTTAGATCATTCTAAGTCATAGAAAATTCTGAGTGTCTATCCCTTCTAGTTCAGTATATTCTATCGAATAGAGTCAAAATTCCTGAGAGTTATTATAGCCTTTCTCCCAATTGGGGTTAAAGCCAGTTACATCCCATTAGATAGCAGTCTCATGGATAGGTCATGAATGTCCATCATTTCTGGCTAGGTGTATTCTCTTTGTTAGAGTTACAATTCTCAAGATTTATGAAATTCTTTTTCCCCCCATGCTGGGATATAGCCAGTTTCAACTTAGTGAATTGCATTTTTTTCCTTTTACCACCCCCTTTTTTTTAAACCTTTTCATGTGTCTCTTGAACCTCCTGCTTGATGTCCAAATTTTCTGTTTAGCTCAGGTCTTTTCATCAGAAATTTTTGGAATTCTTCCATTTTGTTACATGTCCATCTTTTTTCCCTGGAAGAGAAGGCTCAACTTTGCAGGAAAGTAGATTCTTGGCTGCATTCCAAGCTCCCTTGCTCTTCAAAATATTTCATTCCAGGTCCTTCGATCCCTTAATGTTGATGCAGCCATGTCCTGTGTGATCCTTACTGTGGCTCCTTGATATTTCAATTGTTTCTTTCTGGCTGCTTGCAGGGTTTTCTCTTTTATCTGATAGTTCTGGAGTTTGGCCACAACATTCCTTGGTGTTTTCATTTTAGGATCTTTTTTCTGGTGGGGATCAATATACTCATTCAATAACTACTTTGCCCTCCAATTCCATGATATCAGGGCAGTTTTCCATCACTATATCCTGTAATATTAAGTCCAGGCTTTTTTTTTCTCTTCAATGTTTTCAGGAAGTCCCATAATTTTCAGGTTGCTCCTTCTCGATCTGTTCTCGAGGTCAGTGGTTTTGTTGATGAGGTATTTCACATTTTCTTCTATTTTTTTCTATTTTTTGATTTTGTTTAACTGACTCTTGCTGTCTCATGGAGTCATTAGTTTCTGTAGACTCCATTCTTTTTTTGTGGGAGGAGATTTCTTCATTAACCTTTTGCAACTCCTTTTCCAATTGGTCAATTTTGCTTTTTAAAGAGCTTTCCATTCGACCACTTGAGGTTTTGAGAGAATTAATTTCTTTTTCATTTCCTCATTTGAGGATCTGAGAGAATTATTCTCATTTTGTATTAGTCCAATTGATGATCGGAGAGATTTATTCTCCTCTTGTATTTGTCCAATTGTACTTTCTAAGGTTTTGTTTTTGTCTTGCAAGGTATTAATTGTCTCTCCCAAATTTTTAAGCTCCTTACTTATTTCTTCAAGGAAGTCTTTCTGTGATGGTGACCAGATTGTATTCTCCTCAGAGGTTCCAGGTCTCTCTGAGTTAGGGTTTTTCCCTTCCAGGAATTTTTCTATGGATCCACCATTCCTGCTGACCCTTCTTCATTTTGCTAAGACCTGGAGTTGGGGGTGGGGCTGGTTCACCGGGGCTTGGGATTGCTAAAGGCTTTACTCACTGAGTGCAGTTTCTCTAGATGGCCAGTAGGAGGTTTTGGTTGCTTTCTCTGGAGTGTCTGTGACCTTGACTGAGGCTTTCTCCCTTTGCTTGAAGGGAGGGGGTTGGAGCTGTTGAATTCTTTTGCCTTCAATCAATGGTGGGCTATACCCTGGCCTGAGGTCATTCCTCAGCTGGGCTGGTTCTTCTGCTCTCACACCTGGGCCTGAGGCAGAAGTAGTTTGCATTTGTTTGTTTGGGAGGAGGTCTGAGTTGTAATGGGACCAAAGGAGCCCAGGATGGTGTCCACAGCTCTCCTGCTCCAGAACTATCCCCCAGCCTCGTCCCCAAGCTCCAGGGGGGACAGCAGCAACACCAGCACCTCTGCTCTCCCACCTACCCAAGCCCCTGTCATCCAGCCCCACCACTGATACAGCAGGTCTGGCTCTTGGGCCCTCAGACTCCCAGTTTCAATTCAGCTGTTATTCTGGTTGATCCAGGGCTGATCCTCCCTCTGAGCCAGGCTCACCCTCCGGAATTCAGCCAAAGCTGCTGCTGGGGACAAATCCTGAGGTAAATGTTCTTTCTCCTGGCTTTTCTTTCTGGGTTTTGTGGGTCAGATTTCTTTTAAGAGCTTTGTTTCATGTGATAGATGGGGAAGAGATCAGAAGACTTTAGAACTGTGCCTGTCTTCTCTCTGCTATCTTGGCCAGAACTCTTTCTTCAGCATTTTTTTTTTTTTTGGATTTCCTTGACTAGGCTGCTGACTTCATTTTCATGTTTTTCCTGCATCTCTCTCCTTTCTTTTCCCAGTTTTTCTTCTAACTCGCACATTTGATTTTCAAAGTCTTTTTTGAGCTCTGGCATAGCCTGAGCCCAATTTCTGTTTTGCTTGGAGTCTTTCAATGCAGTAGCTTGTGCTTCCTAATTTTCAGACTGAATATTTTGATCCTTCTTGGGCTCATATACAAAATATTTCTCAATGGTCTATCTCTTTTTTCTCTTCTTGCTCATTTTCCCAGCCTAAGCCTGGTTTTGGGGTGCATCCTGAGTTTTTGGGACACTCCCACAAGGGTCTCAGTGTATGAGGCTCTGTCCTCTCTCCTGGTCTGTGAATTATCATAGGAGCCCCCTTCTCCCACAGGGCTGAGGTGGGGGGGGGTGCCCTGCTGTTCTATGGGGTGGCCTAGACTGCGATCAGGATCTGAATGTGGTCAGAACCCCAGAGTCCTGTTCCAGGGGCAGAGGACAGAGTTTGGCAGTCTCTCTTCACTCCCCATCCTAGGTTTAATGGGCTCATGACTGGGGGCTCCTGCATACTGGCTCTGCCTGCTTCTGCTCCTGGAACTCAGCTATGCTGGCTGTGCTGCTCTCTGTGTGTCCTGAGCACTGGGATTCATGTGCTGGCTCTGGCAGAGGTCCCCGCTGCTCCCCCAAGTTGTGCCCGCTGCTCCCTGAGGTGTAGCTCAGGAAACTCCCCCACTGCTGTAAGTCCGGCTCCCAGCACCCTGGGGCTGCCTCCAGGAGGCTGAAGTTCTTTTGCTCTTGGGGGCCATCCCTCTGGTGGGCCGCCCCCTCCAAGCCCTGGAAGCAGAGCCTTTCTTTTTTCCAGGTTGCCTTGGGTCCCTCAATGGGTTCTCTCTCTCGAAAATTTAGTTAGAGTCCTTAGCTTATAAGTTTTATGAGAGAGCGCCAAGACAAGATCATTCTTTGTGCCAATATATTTTAAATGATAATGTTGCCGTAGTCAATTAATGAATTTATTCATACCAAATTCCAAGAGATATTTTACAGAACAGTATTGTTTCTGCATTTCAGGTGCAGTTATCTATCCATTGAGACAACTAAGCTGCTATCTATCTATCTATCTATCTATCTATCTAACCTGTCTGTCTGTCTCTCTCTGTATAAATATATATATATATGCATATATATATATATATAATATATATATATATATACCTATCTATGAAACATATTTTACAAAGAGAACCAGAAATAATGGAAATTAATAATTCAAGGTTTGATAATACTGAAAACATTTATTACTTGCTAAAGTTCTTTTTTGTAAGAACTACTAGGAAAACTGGAATGCCTTTAAAATACATAACATATTTTTAAACAAAAACCTGTGCGTGAATATCGCTGTTGTTCAGTCATGACAATTGTGTTCAACTCTTTGTGACCTCATGCAAAATTTTTTGACAAAAATACTGGAGGGTTTTCCTTTTTTTCTCTAGCTCAATTTACAGATAAGGAAAATGAGACAAACGGGTTTAAATGACTTTCTCAGGGTCACACAATTAATGAGACTGGATTTAAGTTCAGATCTTCTTCATACCAAGTCTTATTCTTTATCTACTGTGCCATCAAATTGCCCCATGGGAAAAAGAGATAATTATAATGAAATGAAATGTGAAAATTTTTACATAAAATTGATTAATCCAGGAAATGAAAAGTTCTGCTTACTTAGGAACAAATTTTGGTATCAACTCTCTTGGAAAATTATTTGCTTTTCAAATTATATAGGTAAATTTGTGACAAAAAGGTTATTCTTCAATTGGTTTCATCAAAGAGCATAAAGAAGAAAACCTCAAAACAATAATTTTGATCTATAAGAGAATACTCTTGATTCATTCAACTCTGAAGTTTCACCTCATGATTATTAAATTAAGAAATATTTAAAAGAAGATAGTAGAAAATTTTGGAGGTGTTGTGTAAAAATGGGGACACTATTAGAATTCTAAATTAGATAGAGGTTTTAATTAGAACTCAATCATTCTGGTAATTAGTTGCATTGAAATGCAACTAATATGATAAAGTTAAAGCAAAATCTGATCTCATTAAAAGTGATAAAGAAGCAAACTATATCTTCTTAAAAGGCACCATTGGTAATGAAGCTATATTATTACTAATCATGTAGTGGTATAGCATCCAAATTCCTAGAGGAAAAACTGAGTGAATTACAAGGAGACATAGATAACAAAACTTTAATAATGGGGAGACTCAATTACCCTCTCTCTCTTACCACAAAATAAACAAGAAGGAAGTAAAGAAGGTAAAGGAAATCTTAAAAAACTTAGATATCATAGACCTCTGGAGAAAATTTAATGGGAATAAAAACAAATAAACCTTTCTCTTGGTAGTACATGGCACCTATACCAAAATTGATCATGTACTAGGGCACAAAAAACCTTTTATTCAAATGCAAAAAGGCAGAAAAAAATACACATTTCTCAGACCATGATGTAATAAAATTATATGTAATAAAGGGTCATGGAAAGATAAACCAAAAACTAATTGGAAATAAAATAACTTTATCTTAAATAATGGGTGGATCAAATAGTAAATAATAGAAATAATCATTAATTATATCCAAGAAAATAATATTAATGGGACATCATAACAAAATTTATTGGATGCAGTCAAGGCAGTTCTGAGAGGAAACTTTATACCTCCAAATGCCTATATGAGTAAAAGAGAGAAAGAGATTAATGAATTGGGTAAGCAACTAAAAAAAGCTAGAAAAATAAAAAATTAAAGATCCCCAATTAAATATCATATTAGAAATTCTGAAAAATCACAGGAGAGATGAATAAAATTGAAAGCAAGAAAATCACTGATCTCACAAATAAAACTAAGATTTGGTTTTATGAAAAAGTCAATAAAATAGACAAAATTATGGTCAATCTGATTTAAAAATGAAAAAACATAGCCAAATTACTAGTATCAAAAAATGAAAAGGATAAGCTAACCACCAGGGAGGAGGAAATTAAAGAGATAATTCAGAATTATTTTGACAAACTGCCAATAAATTGAATAACCTAAGTGAAATGCATGAATATTTACAAAAAACAAACTTCCCAGATTAAGAGAAAAGAAACAGAAAATAAATTACTTAAATAGCCCCATTTCAGAAAAGGAAATTGAAGAAACCATCAATAAACTCCCTAAGAAAAAAATGTCCAAGTCCAGATGGATTTCTACCAAATTCTACCAAACATTTCAGGAACAATTAATTTCTACATAAATTATTTTTAAAAAATAAGAGGAGTGCTACCAAACTCCTTTTAACACATCAACAAGGTGCTGATACCTAAACCAGGAAGAAACAAAACAGACAAAGAAAATTATAAACCAATCTCCCTAGTGAATATTTTTTAATGAACTTTAGATTATTTTCTCCTTCTGTTTTCATGGTTACATCCAGAGACCTTTAAGTTTCTCATACTTTCAGGGTGATGTGAAATGATGGATGATATTGTCACTGAGCATGTCCTTTAGCCAGCTTCAGTTCCTACTTTCTTGTGACAACAGCTTCTCTCCTTCCTGGAAATGCAATATAGAACTTTATATTCAATTTCTTTAAAGACTTTGAATATATTTAGGATAGAATATAACCCAGACTTTTGGGAGATCTTTGTTATTATCATTCTTAATACTTCCTCTACCTTAGTAAATAACTGCTAAAAGTTACTTATCTGACAAGTAAGGTGAAGCAAATCAGTGGGGACTCATAAGCTATAGTACTAAAAATTCAGACACTCAGACTTAGCACTAGCAATTTGAGAATTAAAGCAGGAGCTCTAGTGAACCTGGCTGACAAATGTGAGATGGAGTTGGGCGAAGTACCCTCATACTAACCTATACCACTAGAATGCTCTGCCTCTATTTAGATTTGCTGTTTAATACTTAAGCAAGCAACTTAAGTTATCTGAAGCTCATTTTCCTCATTAATTAAAAAAGTCAACTGCCTAGATAATCTGGATTTTTATGTATGTTTTTACATTTTTTCACTTTATAATCTTATAAACAATAATTTATATGCTCTTCATATTATCATTAAGTAAGTCAGGAAAATGCTTAATAAGCAGTCATCTAGAAAGAAAAATACTTTTAAGCTTAATCTACATTATTATTTTCTCCATTTTCTTAAGTCTAGACAATTAAAGTTTATATTGGAAAAAATCATTGGTGAGCATTTTAAGGTGATTCTAGCACACCCCCCAAAATTTTGTTATACTAAATTAATCAAATATTTATTTTATTTTCAGAATACTCATTTTTCAAACCTAATCATGAATTATGAAACATTACTTAATATTAAAATATGAAAAAGCTAACAAATGTTAATTCAAATTAATTTCTTCAAGTGCCATTTTTATTTGCTTCTGCCAAAGAAAGGGTGCTAGGGTATTTTTTTCATTTTTTATTTTATTTTTGGTGGTTACATGTAAAAGAAATTTTTAGCATTCATTTTTTTAAATTGTGAATTCCAGATTCTGTCCTTTCTTCCCATCCCTTTTTTCTTCATTGAGAAACCAAGCAATTTGATATAGATCATAAATGTATAGTCTTGCAAATCCTTTACATGGCAGTCTTGTTGTCAAAGAAAACAGACTGCCACCCACCAAAAAATAAAGAAATCTCAGGAAAAGTAAAGTTAAAAATTCACTTCAACCTGTATTCAGACACCATCAACTCTTATTCTGCATATGGATACAATTTTCATCATAAATTCTTTAGAGTTGTCTTGGTTCACTGTACTGCTGAGAGAAGCTAAATTATTCACAGCTGATCACCCTACAATGTTGTTACTACTTTACACACAATATATTTCACTTTTAATAAGTGGTGAGATCTGTTTTTAAAATTCTTCAGATTTTTGAGTTCAACCTCAAAAGAAACTATTTGAAATAGGAAAATCTAACATTTTTTATAAGAACTCACTAGACTTGCAAACACCTTCAAGATTAGATCACTTAAAGACCTTGAGGGGAAAAAATACTTTTATAGCTAAAAAACATTTTTCTGGAAATAGTAGATCAAGTAAGCATATTCAAAGAAATAATTTTCATAGGGGTGAAAAAAGACAGAACCTTAGAGACTTGAATTTCACTTCTAAAATCATGAAATGTGGTTACATATTGTCAAAGGTTAAATTTTTAAACAGTGGTAGTGATGTGAATGTCTTCAACATGACTCAAGCATCACCAGGTTTCAGGTTCTGGTGACTTCCTTGGAATATTAAATGCAATATTCTCCTCTGAAGGTGCATGACATTCCAGTGAACATTAGAGCCACAGAGAAACAGTGGCAGCTAATGTTCAGCCTGTACAGCACCAAAATAACTTTCTCTGTGAAAAATAAGAAAAAACAGAGAAAGGAGCAAACACACCATCATTATAGTTCTAAAGAAAATATCTTATTTCTTTTTCACTGCAGTACTGTTATGTTTAAACTGTAACATTCTATTTACTTAGGGGGCAAAAATAAAGTTCCTCATCATATCCCAGTCCATCTACAGTTTCGTCAAAAAGAATTATTGTATTTCAGTTTCTTGTTGTGGTCACACAAGCAAAATCCTGTTCTTTTACATATTTTAAATCCATTCTTGCTTGCCAATTCAGCCTTTCCACTAGATTGCACATTTATTAAAGAAAGATATTTATCTAACAAAATATGATCTTGCTTAGAACTTAGAATGAGCAAGGTTCTTCAACTATTTGGTGATAATGTAAATATCTGTTTCCTATGTCGGTTTTATTTGGCATGTTACATTTTGTGTCATTAATGTCCTCTAACTTGAACATTAGGTGGCAGATACCATTTGAGAAGGGCCATTTAGAAGTGTTATTTTCTCATTAAAGTTTCATACTCTTACTTATAACTTTTTAAAAATTAAATATGTTTTATTTTGTGTTTTACAGTTTTTCCCCTAATCTTACTTCCCTCCCCCACCTGAAACAGAAGACAATTTGTCAGTCTTTACATTGTTACCATAGTATACATTGATCCAAATTGAGTGTGATGAGAGAGAAATCATATCCTTAGGGAAGAAACATAAAGTATAAGGGATAGCAAGATCATATAATAAGATTTTATTTTCTTTTTTCTAAATTTAAGGTAAAAGTCCTTGGTCTTTGTTCAAACTTGACAGTTGTTTCTTGGGAAACAGATGATATTCTCCATTGCTGAGAGCCACAAACAGTCCCTGATTATTGGACTGATAGAATGAGCAAATCCATCAAGGTTGATCATGCCCCCATGTTGCTGTTAGGGTGTACAATGTTTTTCTGGTTCTGCTCACCTCACTCAGCATCAAATCATGCAAATCCCTCCAGGCTTCCCTGAATTCCCATCCCTCCTGGTTTCTAATAGAACAATAGTGTTCCATGACATACATATACCACAGTTTGCTAAGCCATTCCCCAACTGAAGGACATTTACTTTATTTCCATTTCTTTGCCAACACAAACAGGGTTGAAATGAATATTTTTGTCCAAGTGATGTTTTTACCCTTTTTCATAATCTCTTCATGGTATAGACCCAATAGTGGTATTGCTCGAACAAAGGGCATGCACATTTTTTTGACCTTTAGGCATAATTCCAAATTTCACTCCAGAAAGGTTGGATGAGTTCACAGTTCCACCAACAATGTAATAGTGTCCTAAATTTCTCACAAGCCTTACAATAATGATCATTATCCTTTCTGGTCATATTGGCCAGTCTGAGAGGTGTGAAGTGATACCTCAGAGAAGCTTTAACTTGCATTTCTCTAATAAGTAATGATTTAGAGCAATTTTTGACTATGGATTGCTTTGATATCATCTGTAAATTGCCTCTGCATATCCTTTGACCATTTGTCTCCATCTCTTCCTTAGTCATAAACTGCTTCCCTTTGCATAGATCTGACAGGTAAACTAGTCCTTGCTCTTCTAGTTTATTTTTGTCTAAATCCTGTGTCCATTTGGATCTTATCTTGGTATAGGGTTTGAGGTGTTGCTCTAATCTAAGATTCTTCTATACTAACTTCCTATTTTCCCAGCAGTTTTTATTGAAGAGAGAGTTTTTATACCAATAGCTGGACACTTTGGGTTTCTCAAACAGCATATTACTATAAGCATTTCCTGCTATTTTACCTAGTCTACTCAACTGGTCCACCAATCTATTTCTTAGCCAATATCAGATAGTTTTGATGACTGCCCTAAGCCCCCTTCTTTTGCACTTTTTTTCATTGAATCCCTGGAAATTCTTGACATTTTATTTCTCCATATGAATTTACTTACAACTTCTAATTAATCAAAGTAATTTTTTGGAATTTTGATTGGTATGCACTAAAGAAGTAGTTTAGTTTTGGTAGAATTGTCATTTTGATTATATTAGCTCTACCTATCCATGAGCAGTTGATGTTTGCCCACTTATTTAAATCTGATTCAATTTGTGTAAGAAGTGTTTTGTAATATTTTTCAAATAGTTTCTGAGTCTGCCTTGGCAAACAGACTCCCAGGTATTTTATATTGTCTAAGGTCAATTTGAATGGGATTTCTCTTTCTTG
This sequence comes from Macrotis lagotis, assembly GCF_037893015.1. NCBI lineage: Eukaryota > Metazoa > Chordata > Mammalia > Peramelemorphia > Peramelidae > Macrotis > Macrotis lagotis. The sequence goes on from NC_133663.1 coordinate 200,390,886, forward strand.
TTCCTTCTGCTGTATCTTGCTAGTCATATATAGAAACGGTGAGGATTTATGAGGATTTATTTTGTATCCTGCAACTTTGCTAAAATTACTAATTGTTTCCAGTAGTTATTTGGATGATTACTTGGGATTCGCTAGGTATACCATCATGTCATCTGCAAAAGAGTAAGAATTTCGTTTCCTCCTTCCCAATTATAATTCCTTCAATTTATTTGTCTTCTCTAATTACTGAAGCTAACATCTCTCATACAATATTAAATAGTAGTGGTAATAATGGGCATCCTTGCTTCAACACTGATCTTATTGGGAATGCCTCTAGCCTCTCCTCATTGAATATATGGCTTTTTGATGGTTTCAGATTGATACTGTTTATTATTCTAAGGAACAGTCCATTTATTCCTACACCCTCTATTGATCTTAGTAGGAATGGGTGTTGTATTTTGTCAAAAGCTTTTTCAGCATCTATTGATACGATCATATAATTTCTGATAGGTTAGTTGTTGATAAAATAGATTATACTAACAGTTTCCCAAATATTGAAACAACCTTGCATTACTGGGATGAATCCTACTTGGTCAAAATGTATTATCCTAGTGATAACTTGTAATTATTTTGCTAAGATTTTAAGATTTTTGCATCTATGGTCATAAGGGAGATGGGTCTATAATTTTTTTCTCTGTTTTAACTCTTCCTGGTTTAGGTATCAGCACCATATTGGTTTCATGGAAAGAGTTAGGCAGAGTTCTGTCTTCCCCTATTTTTCCAAAGAGTTTATATATATAATTGGACCCAAATGTTCCTTAAATGTTTGATAGAATTCACTTGTGAATCCATCAGGCCCTGGAAATTTTTTCTTAGGGAGTTCAATGATGGCTTCATGAATTTCTTTTTCTGAGATAGGGTTGTTTAGGTACTTAATCTCCTCTTCATTTAACCTGGGCAACTTATATTTTTGTAAATATTCATCCATTTCACTTAGATTGTAAAATTTATTGGCATAGAGTTGGGCAAAATAATCGCAATTTATAACTTCATTTTCCTCCTCACTGGTGATGAGTTCACCTTTTTCATTTATGATACTAGCAATTTTGTTTTCCTCTTTCTTTTTTTTTGAATCAAATTGACCAGCAGGTTATCAATTTTATGGGTTTTTTTTTTATAAAACTAACTTTTGGTTTTATTTATTAATTCAACAATTGTTTTTGCTTTTAATTTTATTAATTTCTCCTTTAATTTTTAGAATTTCTAATTTGTTATTTAATTGGGGATTATTAAATCTGTTCTTTGTCTAATTATTTTAGTTGCATATATAGTTTACTGATTTCCTCTTTCTCTAATTTATTCATGTAAGCATTTCAAAGATATACTATATCCCATGAAAGCTGCTTTGAGTGAATCCCATAGGTTTTGAGATGTTGTTTCTTTATTGTCATAATCTAGGATAAAATAATTAATTCTTTCTATAATTTGTTGCTTGATCCATTCATTCTTTAAAATGAAATTATTCAGTTTCCAATTAGTTCTGTGTCTATATCTCCCTGGTCCAATATTGCATATGACTTCTTTGGCTTGGTGATCTGAGAAAGATGTATTCATTATTTTTGCCTTTCTGCAATTGATCATTAGGGGTTTTTTTTTTGCCTTAGTACATGATCAATTTTTGTATAAGTGCTATATACGGCATAGAAAAAGGTATATTCCTTTCTATCCCCATTCAATTTCCTCTATAAGTCTATCATATCTAGTTTTTCTAACTGTCTATTTACCTCCTTAACTTCTTTCTTGGTTATTTTATGATTCAAATTATCTGGATCTGAGAGTGTGAGGTTGGGGTTTCTCACTAGTAGAGTTTTGCTGTCTATGTCTTCCTGTAGTTCTTTCACCTTATCCTCTAAGAATTTGGATGATATCCCATTGGTTACATATATATTCAGTATTGAATTCACTATATTGTCTATGTTACCTTTTAGGAGGATATAGATTCCTTCCTTATCTCTTTTAATGGCATCTATTTTTGCAGCTGCATTGTCTGAGATAAGGATTGCTATCCCTGCTTTTTTCACTTCAATTGAAGCAAAATATATTTTGCTCCAACCTTTTACCTATTCTCTTTATGTTTCTCTCTGCTTTCAATGAGTTTCTTGTAATCATATTTTAGGATTCTGTTTTTGAATCTAGTCTGCTATTTGCATACGTTTTAAGGGAGAATTCACATTCAAAGTTATAATTAATAACTCTTTATTGGCCTACATGCTATCTTGGCTGCATTCCAAGTTCCCTTGCTCTTCGGAATATCTTGTTCCACGCCCTTCCGGAGGGGATTGATGCATTCTTTCAATAACTACTTTTCCCTCTGGTCCCATGATTGCAGGGAAATTTTCCATCAAAAGATCCTGTAATATTAAGTCCAGTCTTTTTCTCTCTTCAATGTTTTCAGGAAATCCAATAATTCTCAGGTTTCCCCTCCTTGATCTATTCTTGAGATCATTGGTTTTGCTGATGAGGTATTTTTCATTTGCTTCTTTTTTTCTATTTTTTTTTTTTTGGTTTTGTTTAACAGGCTCTTGCTGCTTCATGAAGTCATTAGTTTCCTCAGACTGCATTCTTTTTTTTTTGCTTTTAGAGAGGAGTTTTCTTCATTTACCTGTTGCAACTCCTTTTCCTGTTGGTCAGTTCTATTTTTGAAAGAGCTTTCCATTTGACCAATTGAGGTTTTGTGAGTATTATTTTCTTTGTGCATTTGCCCAATTGAGGATCTGAGAGAATTATTCCCATTTTGTATTTGTCCAATTGTATTTTCTAATGATTTGTTTTCTTGTTGCAATGTTGGGTTTCTTTTCCCAAATTTTCCAATTGATTTTTAAACTCCTTCCTTATTTCTTCACAGAAGTCTTTCTGTGCTGATGACCAGATCATATTCTTCTCAGAGGTTCTAGGTCTCTCTGAGTTAGGGTCTTTTCCTTCCAAGAATTTTTCTATGGATTCACCTTTCCACTGACCTTTCTTCATTTTGCTAAGACCCTGAGTTGGGGAGGGGCTGGTTCATAGAGGTCTGGTGTTGGAATCCCTAGAGGCTTTACTCACTGAGTTCAATACCTCCAGCCAGCCAGTAGACAGTTCTGGCTGCTTTCTCTGGAGTGTCTCTGACCTTGATTGAGTCCTTCTCCCTTAGCCTGGAGGGAGTGATTGAAGCTCTTAAATACTTTTGTCTTCAATCAATGGTGAGCTTTATCCTGGGGTGGAGTCATATCTCTCCTTATTGTCAATTGGGATGGTTCTTCTGTTCACACACCTGTGCCTGGGGTAGAAGTATTCTGTAATTTTGTTTGCTCTGGAAACAAGCCTCAGCCACAATGACTTGGACTCAGAGTTCCTCAGACCAGAGGAGCTGGGGGATGGTTTCTGCAGCTCTCCTGCACTGGAATCCTTCCACCACCCTATTGGTAAACTCCAACATCAATGTCTCTGCTCCCTAGTTGACCCAAGCCCTGATGGTCAACCAGGCTCTAGTCCTGCTGATCAAGCAGTGCCTGCTCTCTGGCCCTCAGGCTCCAGGGGCTCCAACCCCTCTGCTAAACAGACTGTTCCTTGGCTGATCCGCCTTCTGTGCCCAGACTCATCCAGGACCAGGGAAAACAAATCCTGTGGTAGATGTTCTTTTTCCTGCCTTTTCTTTCTGGGTTTTGTGGATCATATTTCTGTTAAGAGGTTTGCTTCATATCATAGATGGGGAAAGATCAGGAGACTTTTGAACTGTGTATGTCTGCCATCTTGACTAGAAGTCTATTTATACTTTTTTAAAACCATTAGAGTAAAATAGTACTTAAATCAAGCTAATAACAAAATAGATATGCTAACACTAATCTGAATACACTATATAATGAAACATATGTTGTGATTCCCTCATTAACAGATTTTCATCATTGCTTTTCAATGTATTATTATTATGTACACATTTGTGTGTATCTGTGATTGTATGTGTGTGTGTGTGTGTGTGTGTGTGTGTGTGTGTGTGTGTGTGTGTGTGTTGGAAGAGGATAATGCCTTGACTTAAAATACTGAATGATTCATTCCTCCACAAAATACTTTCTTTTTTAAAAAATTTATATTTTTATTTATATATACATTACTAAAAGTCTTATTCTAAGAGTAAACATAATTCCCCCCTACAGAAAGAAGAAATACTTACAATAAATAAAGTGAAAGAAAGAGAAAAAAATGTACTTCAGTTTGTGTTCCAATACCATCAACTCTGTCTCTGGGGTGGATAATATTCTTTATCACAAATCTATCAGAGAAGTCCTTCCATATTTTTCCATAGTCACTGTTGTTAGTTGCAATTCCTTCCATCCATTCCTCCCCACTTCCATGTATTTTATTTTGTCTTTCCTTCCAATCTGTACCTCTTCAAATGTGTTCTATGGGGCAGCCAAATGGTACAGCAGACAGAGCACTGACCCTGGCTCCAGGAGGTCCCAAGCCCACATTCCAACCCAGAGACTCAGCAATCACCCAGTCCTGTGGTCCCAGTTGGGCCACCCAATCCCACCACCTTGCAAAAAAGTAAGAAATGAAAATATATTATATATATATTATATATGACTGTCCTCTTCCATGATCCCCCCTCCCCTCCTTCTGTCCCCTTTCTATAATCCTCTTTCTGTCCTTTTTCTTCTAGATTTCTATACCCTATTAAGTATGTGTGCTGTTTCCTTTTGGATCCATTTCTTATGAGAATGAAGGTTTCCTCAAAACTCCTCACCTTTCCCTTTCCAGCTATTTCTTGACTCTTTTACATGAAATATCTTAGTGCATCCTACCCCTCCTTTCCCTTTCTCTCTGTACATTGCTTTTTCACCTATTTATTCCACTTTTACAATATATTATACCTTCAAATTCAGCTCCCTCCCGTGTCCTGTCTATATATGCTCCTTCTAACTGCTCTATTAAATGAGAAGGTTCATACAAATATTATCAGTATCATCTTCTTATGCAGGAATACACACAGTTAATCATCATTAAATCCCTCATAATTTACTCTTCTCCACTTTCTCTGTATTTCACCTGAGTCCTGTATTTGAAGTTCAAACTTTCTGTTCAGCAGGAACTTTGAAATTCCCCTACTTCATTGAACATTCATCATTTTCCCTGGAAGAGGATATTCAGTTTTGCTGGATAGTTGATTCTCGGGTGTTATCCAAGCTCTTTTGCCTTCTGGAAGATCATATTTCAATCCCTCTGAGCCCTTATTGTAGTCACTGCTAAGTCCTGTGTGATCCTAAGTGTAGATCCATGATATGTGAATTGTTTAATTCTGACTACTTGTAAAATTTTCTCTTTGACTTGTGAGTTCTGGAACTTGACTAAAATATTACTGAAGATTGTTTTTTTTTGGGGGGGTAGATCTCTTTCATGAAGAGACTGGTGGATTCTCAATTTCTATTTTGCTTCTGGAATATTAGGGAAATTTTCCTGTAGAAATTCTTTAAAAATGAATTCAAGGCTCTTTTTTCTGATCATGACTTTCAGGTGGCCCCAAAATGTTGAAATTGTCCCCGGGTTGTTTTCTAGGTCAGTTGCTTTCTCCAAAAAGATATTTCACAGTTTCTTCTAGTTTTTCATTCTTTTGATATTGTTTTATTGTGTCTTGATTCCTTGTACAGGCATCAAATTCCTTAAGTTCTATTTATTTTGAAGGAGTTGTTTTCTTCAGAGAGCTTTCTTATCTCCTTTTCTATCTGGGCAATTCTGCTTTTTAAGGCATTCTTCTCACTAATTTTTTGAACTGCTCTTTCCATTTGACCCAAACTGGTTTTTAACATGCTTTCTTCAGCTTTTTTTGGATCTCCTTCACAAAGCTCTTGATTTAGTTTTCATGTTTTTCCTGAATCTCTCTCATCACTCTTCACAATTTTTCCTCTACTTCTTACTTAATTTTCAAAATCTTTTTTTGAGTTCTTTCATAGTCTGTTCCCAACTCCTATTTTTCTTGGAGGCTTTCATTGCAGAAACCTCTGCTTTCTCATCTTGTGTTTTGTTCCTCCATGAGACCAAAGTAATTGTCTATGGTCAAGTTCCTTTTTTTGGTTTCTTCATTTCCACAGTCTATACCCTGGTTTCTGGGTGCTTCCTGAGTTTTTTGAGTTATTATTTGGGACCCCTTCCTCAAGGACCTTAGTTCCTTAAAGGTCTTAAGAGAGTCTATGACTGCTCTTCTGGCCTGTGTGCTGGTCTGTGGATGACCACAAGCCTTCTCCTCTGCCCTGGAGCTTTGAGGAGGGTCACTGCTCTATGGCAATGAGACCAGGGTATGAATATGGACAAAGCAGCAAAATCCTGTCCTAGGGACAGAGGAGACAAGCTCGCTCTACCTCCTTATCTTCCCTGAGCTGAACTCTCTGGAAGCAGCTGCCCAGTGGCTCACTGATCGGTGGCTCTTTGGGCCTGCTTCTGCTTTCTGGGGTCTGGGCTGCATTGATGACCATGGCTGTAATGAGGAGGGCCACATGGCCCTGGGCTTCAAGCTCACTCTGGCAGAATTTTCTCCATTGATCTTCCATGTTGTGCTTCGTGTTCCCTGGGATGGCAAGTCAGGAAACAGTTTCTGATGCCAGGAGCAGGCACTCCCAGGGACCCAGGGCTGGAAGTCCTCTGCTCTAGCATGGTGATCCTAATTGCAATGTCACCCCCTCCAACCCCATGTAACAGAGCCTCCTCATGACCTTCCAGGTTATCTTTGGCTGGAGGTGTGCCTCACTGGAATTTTCTATGGGTTCTGTGTCTTGAAAATTTAGATAGAGTCATAATTCTAAAGTTTTTGAAATATTTTAGAGAGGAAAGACTGTTCTCATGCTGCCATCTTTGCTCTGCCCCCCCCACAAAATACTTTCAATCTGATGTACCCACCAGTAATCTAAGCAATGATCATTACTTCATTCTCCTTAAATTTCTTCTTCATTGATTCTTCCCTTATGAGCAAATTGATGAGACTCAATATTGTCTGCCCAGTGTCTATCTAATGCATACTAAACTGAATGAATGATTTATCCTTGTTAACCATAATCTTAGGTTAAAAAATAAAAATGAAATGACAAAGTTAGTTTCATAAGTGAAGTTTTATATTCTAGGATCTTACCAAAAATCCATGAGTGGAAGGCATCATTACAGATACCCCAACAGAAGAAAATGAAAAATCAATATTTATAGAATTTAAACATAAAATCATAAAATTTTGGCTTTTGACCAATCAGGTTAAACATCTTACATAGAAACATTATAAATCTTAACTTATAACTTCAGTATCCTATTTTGCAAAGTCTGTTCCATAGTATAAAATTAATAAGAATTAGGATAGAAGGAAGACCATTGTATTCTGAGGTAACAGATCAATTCCTACCAAACAATAAATTCAGCTCATTGTCTTTCCACAGTTGAGTAAACTCAAATTTAGAAGTTTACATATCAATTAAAGGAACTAGGTTGAATGAAACAGATCTGTCCTTAGATCTCTAATGACAATGACATAATTCCTGACTATAGATAAAGTCAGCATCTAGACCTGTGTTCCAGATTTACAGACCCCAGATAGTGACTTATAAAACAAATTTGATCAGAAATATTAATTCCAAATTAAAGAATATCAGTTAGACATACTGTATCTTTACTTTTGCTTTTACTCACTGTTCTTTGCATCAGTTACTGAACTATTCGAGTCTTTTAATACCATGCACAAGTTCACATTCTAATTCCAGCATCAATGGTATATCTTGATGTTTTCTTAAAAACTCGAGTATGACTCAACTATAGGCTTTCTTCTGCTAAAGATACAAAGCTAAAACGTTTTTGCTAAAATCCTCAAACCCTAATTCAGAAAGGAATAGATATCAATGAAGAAACATACATATTAGAAAGGAGAGGGGATGTAACCCCTTCCTATAGCTCAGCTGATGTGTTCACAAAATGCCCTGGAAGCAAATTTCAATTATTAATGAGGTGGTAAAAGTAATTATGAATATACTAAATCCTTTTATGAGAATAAGAATACTTATCTTGATAAATCAAGAATGGGACAGCTTGATAGGCTAAGAAAACAAATTAACCAAATCCCAAAATGCCTTTAAATGACTAAATCTTGAGGACTTTGAGGCAATCAAAGAATTAGGTTTCTTGACCATTGCATACAGACTCAGAATGACCTGCAATCCACCAAAGACCTCAGTTTTGATATTTGATATACAGATACAATCTCCATCCCGAATTTATATTTATGCATTTTATTTACGTACCCTATTTTATTTGACTCAATTCTAAAGTCAAATACATGTGTGTTCTAAGTTCCTTCTTGGTTTTATGTCAACTACTCATTACATAAGGATGTCATCCAAGTGTTCATCCAGGAAATTGATATAAATATTAAACATTACAGATATATATGCCTGATGATAGAACTTCCAAAATGATAATGAATTCTTTGGTTCTAGCATTTTATTCAGTCTTGCAACCACTTTAATCATAATATCATCCACCTTCTATCTCTCCTTCTTTTCCTCAAAAGTAACAGAAGAAATGTTTTGACAAAATCTAAGTAAGCTAAAATTACAGCATAAAATTTACCTGGACTTGTTTTCCACAATAGTAAGATCATAAAGGAAATAGGGAATAGATGAAGTATCCATAGCAATTTCTATGTAAAATTTTTTAAAGCCCTGCTCCACAGGTCAAGGAAATTTCAATGCATGTCTAATAGAGTGCAGTTTGAAGGAATAATGTCTGAATTACAAACTAGACAAAATATCCCAAATTCCACACAGTTGTGGTTGACACAAAATTTATATTGATTCAGTTTTAACCATCCTTCCTGATAAATTGTTTGTGTCAGAATTTCTAAATATGAGGTTATTTCACATTTTATTCTCATTTCCCTCTTCTGAAGAAACAGAGATCACTGAAAAAGAGAATTGTCTTCAAAGGAGAAAAAAATGAAAAGAGACAAAAGGCCATTTTAATTTTATCTTTCAAATATTCCTTCTATATGTTCATTTCGCTCATGTGACATTGTCCAAGCACATCCTGGACTCTTCTTACAAAATCTTCCACAAGTCTCTACCTATGCTAATTCATTCTCTATTCAACTATTATTGTGATTATTCCAAAACGTATGTCTTATCATGTCCCACCTCCCTTATTCAATAACATCTCATTTACCTCTTGGATTTGAAATAAAATCCATTCTTTGGTTTTCTAATCTCTTCATAACCTGGCCCCATAATTATCTCCAATCTTTGTTGTACCTTATACACACATTTTCACCATTTATTGATTTTGTATTTTCACTGGTTATGTGATCCTGGGAAAGTAACTTAACTTCTCTCTGTCTCTGTTTCCTTAACTATACAATGGAAGTAATAATAGTATGTAACTCACTGAATTGTGAGAATTTGAGACAACTAATTGATGAAGTAGATACAGTCCTTAAGAAGACTTGAATTCAAATTTGTCCAGATGTATGCTAAATGGATGACACTTGCAAAATCAATTAGTAACTGCTTGCCTCTGTTTACTCAACTGTAAAATGAAGATAATATTAGCACCAATTTGACTGGGGTTGTTAGGAAAGTCAAATGGAGATAATAATTGTAAAGTGCCTGGCACATGATGAATACTTGATAAATGTTTATTTCTTCCTTTCTTCCTTCCATTCCTAGAATTTTCTCCTTCCACAACTCTCTTCCTGGCTTCCTTAGAGTTTTCAAATTCCAGAAAAATCTCACCTCTTATAGGAGCATGTCCTGAACCTCTCCTGAGTTGATTATTTTGTATATATTTCATTTGTTTGTAATTGTCCCCAGGGAGTCTCCCCCCAGTAGATAGTGATCACCAAGACTTAAGAAGCTTATATTTGAGAAAAGAAAGCCTTTTGTCTTTCTTTGTATTCCAGAACTTAGCAAACTACCTGGCATACAACACATACTTAATAAATGTTTAGTCAGTTAGTCCTGACTATAGGAATTTTCACAGAAGATGTAGATTGTCCTGAGAATTTAACAGTAATAGGGCTATATTATGGTTATATTTTCACTCACATTTGGAAAGTGCACAAGAGCATTGGGAGGACAGGAATAGATCATTCAGGGTGTAATATGTGTCTATGTCTTTGTCAATAGACATCATTGGTTCTTGAGTACAATAACCTTCAGTGAACAATATTAGGAGAAAGAATAAACTTAATAAATAATCAGTAGACTACCATCTCAACTTTTTATTGTTTGCATCATTTATCCTAGTTTGAAAAAAAAAAATTGAGGTTCTGTCCTCAAAACTGAGCATGCTAAGCTAGATTAGGAATGGAGGCAAGAGATAGAGAGATACAGTTAGGAATGAAGTCTTCAGAAGACATTTTTAAATGACTGCCTATGTCTAATGTAACCTAGAAAGAGTTTCTTGCAACACAGTCTAAATACAATATGAGCTAGAAATTGAAACCAAACTTTCAAGGTAGAGCCAAGATGGTGCCTTAAAGCTAGGAAAGTCACAGTGCTTTCTACAAGGCCACTGTAAATGAAATCTCTATACAGACCTTGAAGGCACAATTTCCACCAAATAAGAGCTAAACAAGTTCTCAAATCAAGATATGATAGAGGATCTTCAGTAAAGGTTTTGCTCTTCTGGGAGAAGTATATAGCTCAGTTAGGCAGGAGAGCAGGAAAGCCAGTAGGAGACTCAACCACAGTGAAGTTCAGCAGTAATGATCCCAAGTCCAGATCAGAAGACTATGGTTTGAGCCTTTGAGACACTGATGCAACGGCAAGATTTTGTAAGTGAAGCCTTGCCATAAAAGAAAAAACAAAAATCCACATAAGCAAAGCCTGGGATGCATAGGCAACTGCTTTGCAAGAAATAAGCTAGGAAATAAATCCCAGCCCCAGAACAAAAAGCTGTATATCCTAGGAGCAGAGTTCAATCATCAAATGACTTTTTTTAAAAAAGGTGCTAATCATAGAAAACTACTGTTCTGATAGGGATGAAAACAATGACATATCAGAAGAAAGAAGTGCAAAATTGCCTACATGTGAAGTTTGAAAGGAGTTTTAGCCTTAACTTTAAAGTCCCTTGAAAGAGCTCAGGAAAGGAGAGGAGGGGTAAAGTCAAACTGTTGGAGTGGAAGCAGGAATTCACAGAAGCTCTTCCCCAGAAAACTCCAAATGCTATGAAATTATGACTCTAACCAAATTCTACAGGACAGAACCTACATAAAGACTGTGTGAAGTAATTTTCCAGTCCAAGATACTTTGGAATATCTGCAGGAAAGTTTTATTCCATCCAAATCATGGTTGGAAAGGGCTGCAGTGCAACCTGGGCTGCAGTCACACCACACTGTATCAAACCAGTTCCCATCTTCCAGGAATTGCCTTCAGGGTGTCTGAGTTCCTGTGGGTGCCTGGCTCCATGGAAGCAAGAGCAGTTTCCAGACCTCTAGGCTCAGAGATTCCCAGGAATCATTTGGATGATAAGGTGGGAGAACTCTGCCTCACCAGAGTGAGCTTGGACCCCAGGCCACTGCAGGCCTCAGGACAGCCCTGCCCAAGAAACCTACAGAAACACCCAACAGCTGCTTCCAAGCCACCCAGCCATAGATGAGAAAGGGGGTTAGGAGTGACTACAGAGATCTCCCTGGGGCAAAACTCTGCTGCTTTTCCCATAGATACAGGTTGCAGTCTGGGGCCCCATATTTCCATAATGAAGCAGGGACCAACCTCACTGCTCCAGGTCAGAGGAGAATGCTTATGATCATCCAAAAACCAGAGCACAGGCCAGGAGAGCAGTCAGAGTCTCTCAAAAGACCTCCTCTGGGGTGGGGAGATGTCTCCCATAAGCTCAAAAGCTTTGGAAACATTTTAAAACCAGATCATAGAATGAGAGAATGAGTAAACAACAGGAAAAAATAATTTGATTATAGAAAAATTACATGGTCCCATGGAGGGTTAAAATACACAGTCAGAAGATGAAAAAGTCAAATTGATTCCAGACTAGGGAAGAGCTCAAAAATGATTTAGAAAATCAAGTAAGGGAGGTGGAGTAAAAAATAAGAACAATGAAGAAAATTCATGAAAACCAAGTCAACAGCTTTGTGAAAGATATACCAATAAAAATCAAAGAAAATAATTTGTTAATTACTAGTATAGGTCAAATAGGAAAAGCAGTCTAAAAGGCCAATGAGGAGAGATAGGTTAAAAATTATTGAGCTACTTGAAAATCATGACCAGGAAATGTAACCTAGACTTCCTTTTTCAAAAAGAAATAATGTAGCAAATATTTTATAATATATATTATACTATATTACATTATATTATGTTATGTTGTTATGTTATATTATGTTGTGTTATGTTATATTATACAATATCATATTATATCATATCATATTATATGACTATGGATTGCTTTGATCTCCTCTTCTGTAAATTGCTGTTTCATATCCTTTGACCATTTGTCAATTGGGGAATGGCTTTTTTTTTTTAAAAATATGACTCAGTTCTCTGTATAATTTAGAAATGAGATCTTTGTCAGAAACATTAGTTGTAAAGATTGTTTCCCAGTTTACTACATTTATTTTGTTCTTGGTTACAGTGGTTTTGTCTGTGCAAAAGCTTTTTTATTTAATGTAATCAAAATCATCTAGTGTGTTTTTAGTGATGTTCTCCATCTCTTCCTTAGTCATAAACTGCTTCTCTTTGCATAGATCTGACAAGTAAATAGTCCTTGCTCTTCTAGTTTGCTTATAGTATTTTTATGTCTAAATCTTGTATCCATTTGGATCTTATCTTGTTATAGGGTGTGAGGTGTTTGGTGTAATCTAAGTTTCTTCCATGCTAACTTCCAATTTCCCAGCAGTCTTCATCAAAGAGAAAGTTTTTATCCCAATAGCTGGACTTTTTGGGTTTATCAAGCATCAGATTACTATAACTGTTTCTTGCTATTGCACCTAGTCTGTTTCACTGGTCTACCATTCTGTTTCTTAGCCAATACCACACAGTTTTGATGACTGATGCTTTATAATATAATTTTAGATCTGGTAGGGCTAAGCCACCTTCTTTGGCACTTTTTTATTGAATCCCTGAAAATTCTTGACTTTTTATTTCTTCATATGCATATATTTACAACTTCTAATTAATCAAAATATTTTTTTTTGAAATTTTGATTGGTAGCTCATTAAACAGTTTAGTTTTAGTAGAATTGTCATTTAGTAGAATTTAGTAGAATTGTCATTTTTATTATATTAGCTCTACCTATCCATGAGCATTTGATGTTTTTTATTTAAATCTGATTTAATTTGTGTGAGAAGTGTTTTGTAATTGTATTCAAAAAGTCTCTGAGTCTGCCTTAGCAAATAGACTCCCAAGTATTTTATATTGTCTGAGGTTACTTTCAATGGGATTTCTCTTTCTAGCTCTTCCTGCTATATCTTGCTAGTCACACACACACACACACACACACACACACACACACACACATATATATATGTATATATATAAGTTTAGGATTTATGAGGGTTTATTTTTATATCCTGCAACTTTGCTAAAATTATTTATTGTTTCCAGTTGTTTTTTGGATGATTTCTTGGGATTCTCTAGGTATACCATCATGTCATCTGCAAAGAATAAGAGTTTTGTCTCTTCCTTCCCAATTCTAATTGATCCTAGTTTTCTTGATAATACTTTATTTCTTCTGCCTCAGGCCAGGGAGGGGGAGGCAAATGCACTTTCACTTTAACTTTGCTTTCCTCCACACTTCCTTGTTCCATCTCCTTCAACATCAGCACCATGGTAAACTTGTTACCTTCTCCAGAGTCTTCCACTCTGGGATGTTGCCTGGTTCTCTTGCTTGTATCTGCTATGTCCTTCTTCTGGACTTTACTCAGAAAACATACCTTTGTGCCATATGTTTCGTTCCTGTTCAGGCACCATATGTAGAGTCCCTTTTCTGGACTCTTTCAATCTTCCTCAGGTGAGTGTTGGAGGGGCAGAATGCAAGGATTACAAATGAGAGAAGTACTCCATCAAGATCTCCGAGTGTTGCATTTATTCACCAGAATATTCACCAGAATATTCCCAGACCATAATCCACTCCCACTCCCATGGCCCTTAGCAAAACAAGGTTCTGATGTTCAAAGGCACCAAGTGATAATACTTTACAGTGCTTTACAATGCTTCCATACCCAAAGGTTCCCAACAGTTCTTTTTCCTTTTATTTCTTCTCTTTATTTTTCTTTGCCAAGAGGAAGTTAGGATTTCTGAATAAAGAGAAGAAATATCATTTCCTGAGATATCAGGAAAAGAAGACCATAATCATAATGATGAATATTAGTAAAATAAACTCCCTTCTAAAATAGGGGAAAATAACAGCATGTGTTAGAAATCTGAATGAAAGTAAAAGAAATTGTTGTTGTTGTTACTGGAGGAAATTTTTGAAGCAATTGTTGCAGACTATCAAAAATCATTATGTATATAACCATGATAGTTAAAAGAAACACAGATGAATCATAAAGATTCACACAGAGTTAAATTGAATCTTTGGATTAGAATCTATTGTGTGAGTGAGAGATAGAATGCTGGGCTGGGAAAGAGGAAAATCTGAAATCAACTCTGGCCTCAGACATATGACTTGTCCCTGGACAAGTCACTTAACTTCTGTCTGACTCAGATCCCTTAGTGATAAATGAGGATAAGAGCACCTATCTACTAGCATGGCTGTGAGAGACAAATAAGATAGTATTTATAAAGAACTTGGCACAGTGTAATACATGTATTATTGTCATTTAGGTATGTTTGACTCTTTTAATACTCAAAATCAGTCCAAGTTCATGTTCATTGTTTCAGTAGTCCTATTTATTTATTTCTACTTATGTTGTCCCTTTTTCTTTTTGCCTTAAAGTTTTCCCAATATCAGGGATATTTATCAATGAGTCCTATTTTCTCATTAGGTGGCCAAAGTTTTTAAGCTTCAGCTTTAGTATTTGACCTTAATTAGTTTCTTTAACATAAATTATTTTGTTTAAGTAGTGATTTATTTGATCTCCTTGATGTCCAAGGGACTCTGAAAAGTCTTCTCTAACACCATAATTCAAAATTCTTGATTCTACAATGCATGACTTTTCTTATAGTGCAGCTCTCATAGCCATACATTACTAATGGAAAAACAAGTTTTTACTATATAGATCTTTTTAGCAAAGTGATGCCTCTGTTTTTAGTGTGCTTTCGAGACTCAATATAGCTTCCCTTCTAAGGATAAAGTATATTAATTTCATTGCTATAGCAACGATTGAAGCCAAGAATAGATAGTAAGTACTTAAGTAATAGTTATCCCCTTTCCCTTGGAGTCAGGAGGACAGAGGTTTGAAACCAAGCTTCAGGAATTTGCCACTTACTAGCTGTGGGACCTTGGGCAAGTCATTTTATACCTAATTGCCTCACATCCAGGGCCATCTCCAGTTGTCCTGCTTCATATCTGGCCACTGAACCCATATAGTGCTGCAGGAGAAGTTGAAGTTGGTGACTTAGCACAGAAACCCATCACTCAAATCCAATTTATGTGTTTGTCATGTCATCACCTCCCTCAAATTGTGGTCTTCTTGAAAGACAACTATTTTCAGATGAATTAGTTGGCCCCACATGTCACTCATTCAGTAGAGATTTGTGAGAGTGTAACTGATGTGTCAGTGGAAGAATAAAGAGTCACATTTGAAGAGATTCTTTGCTTATTGAAGTTATTTTATTGATAACTATTATTTTTAAATGAAATATTGCATGCAATCACTGTAAGTACATTTATAATTTAATAAAAGGCTCATCATTAATGAGTAGAAAGGTAAATGTTTTATTACTAGATCTTAATTTTGGTAGATTGGTTAGATGACTTTTTTGGGCTAAAGTTATCATAGTTATTTTAAGCACTTAATGAGTATAGAAGATTATTATGAAATTTCTATTAAATTTTCCCAAGGTTTCAAAATATGTTTTATTGTTATGGAAAAGTTCTTACATGGGAAAACAATGGGAAAACCCTGCACTAAGACATAAAGAATTCATAAATGAAAAAAGGTATATCTATATGTATATATGATACATCTTTTTGCGACTACAAACTAAAATAAATCATGATCAGAAAAGGGAATCTTAAAAAAACTTGTCTTAAATAGTGAAAATAACATGGAATAAAAATGAAAAGAGTTTTATATAGTCACTATGTTCATAAAGAACAAACCATAAAGCAATATATAATTTTATTCAAAGATGTTGACAACAATGAGGAAATATAACAAAACTTGAGATTCAGCTATACTACAGCTTAAGGAAAATTTATGTCTCCTAATATTTTCATGAATAAAAGATTTGTCAGAAAATTTAAAAACTAGTAAAGAAAACATAAGAATACTAGCTAAACAAAAAAAATGAATGCCCGAAAATCAAAGAAGAAATGTTAATAATTAAAAGCATAATAAAAATATGAATGTAATTATTTTGAAGAAAAAAAGAAAAAACCAAATTACCCAGATTGAATTGCAAGATAATTCTAAAAAATGTTCAGAGTAATTTATTAATTCCATTATTATATAACATATTTAATAAAGAAAGAAATCATCTCAAACTCTATGATTCAAATACAGTGTTTATCACTAAATAGGGGAGAAAGAAATGAAAAAAATTATAACCCTAAAGCTCTGAGAAATGAAGATGCAAAAATAGTAAATACAATATTAATTAAAGTTAATGTAGAAACATGCTTATAGAAATATCCAATGCACATGACTGTGCTATATAATATAATGCATATTAATTTATATATAATTTAAAATACAAAATTATAAAAATATCACAGAAAAAACGACAAAACTAGCAATGTGAATTTACTGTTTTAATGCTATACAAACTATCAAAAGCATATGTTACAGAACACAATTGAATAATAATAATAATTAAAGAGGTAAGTGTAAATAAAGGAGAGTAGTGTTTCCAGACGTCAAATTATAAAGTGTCAGCTATCAAAAAAAATTGTAATATTGATTTAGAAAGGAAATAATATGAGTTCCTTGGGAACAGGAATCATCAATTTTTCTTCATATCCTCAGCAATTGCCAAAGTCACTGAAAAATAGCAAACACAATGCTTATTGACTGACTTAAAAGATCAATGGAACATTAAGAGACAGGACAGTTGGAAATCAAAATTTATAATAAAATGTATGATAAATAAGAACAAAAGAAAAAACTTTATATTTGATTCTTTAAATGCTGGAAAAATCTGGCAGGAATCACATTTAGATCATATTTCACAAAAAAACTCAAATGAAGTCATGACCTTAATATTAAATATTATGTCTTCAAAAAATTAAGAAACAAATAGATAATATAACCTTTACAATTGTATAGTTATAAATAGGACATATATAGTCTTTTTAAGCAGATTCTTTTGTTTTTTTTCCTTTTTTTGCAAGGCAATGGGTTAAGTGATTTGACCTCCTGACTCCATGGTTGGTACTCTATCCTAGTTGCCCTAGGAGCTGTATCCTTAACCAAACAAAGGATAAAAATAATAGCAAAAGATTAAAGGAATAAGTTTCATTACATGAAACTACACAACTTCTGCACATACAGATGGAAATATAACAAGTGAAAAGAGAAGTAGTCAAATGAAAAAAAATTTATCAAATTTCTCTCATAAGGGTTGGGCATATAAGATACATGGGCAATATCTGAATTTGTTTTAAATGATTCTGGTGTGTAGACTAAAGTCATTGGAGTCCATCTGTAGCTGAAAATAATATGATAAACTTTGTAAATGTGTTTGAATTCTAAATTTTGAATTTCATCTCCCTTTACCAGATAAAAATATTTAAATTTTATTTCATGATTATGTCTAATCAAGCAAAAAAGTCATATTAAGCTCTTACATGGTAACTTTAGGCAAAAATATAAAAACATGAGCATTCTTTTTTAAATTTAATTTCTATATTTCATTTTTGTAAAGCAACAGAATTAAGTGACTTGCCCAAAATCACATAGCTAGAAAATTATTAATTATCTGAGGTCAGATTTGAAGTAAGATCCTCCTGACTCCAGGCCCCTGCTTTTTTCCACTGCACCACCTAGCTGCCCCCAACAAGACAATTCTTAATTAATTTGTTGCTTGTTTCCCTGATTCCCACATTTGGTAACAGTTTATCTTTTTTTTTTGATGTTAAATTTCTTAATGTAGTTCTGTTTTGAGATAATTCTATAATTATTTTTAATTCATATATGTGCCAATGCCAAGTAATTTCTTGACTTAATTCAAAACAGTAATTATTCTTTTTTAAATATATTTTTAAAAAATATTTATTGATTAGGAGCAGCTAGGTGGGGCAGTGGATAAAGCACCGGCCCTCGAGTCAGGGGTACCTGGGTTCAAATCCGGCCTCAGACACTTAATAATTACCAACCCCACTGCCAAGCAAAAACATAAAAAAATTATTTATAAACTTTTATTTATTTATTCATTCATTCATTTTTACAATTTCATGGAAAGATGGTTTCAATGATCATTATTTTGGTTTTGAGTTTCATTCACTCCTTTCCCTTCCCATTGGCCCAATAGAAAATAAATTAATATAGATTATACATATATAACTATGCTTAACATATATCCATATTAATGGTATTGTGAAAGAGGAATCACATCAAAAAAGGAAAAAATTATGAAAGGGAAAAAATCCATTATACAAAAAGCAAATTTTTAAAATTGAAAATAGTAGGCTCCGGTCTGCATTCAAACTCCATATTTCCTTCTCTGTATGTGGTTGGTATTTTCTATCACATGTACTTTAGCATTGATTTTGGAGCTGATCAGCACCCAATGCTGCTGTTACTTGTATACAATGTTTTTCTGGTTGTTGTCTCTTCATTCAGCATCATTTCATAAAAGTCTTTCCAGATTTTCTAGTCACAACCCTCATGATTTTTCAAATTTAATTTACTTTTCCAATTACATGCAAAGATAGTACTCAGTATTCATCTATTTGCAAGTTTATGCCTTCCACATTTTTCTACCACCCTCTCTTCCCTCCCCGTGGTGGCAAAACAATCTATTAAAAGTTGTATATGTGCACTCTTGTTTAACATTTCCATATTATACATATTGTGAAAAAGAAATTAAAACTAAGGGGAGGGAGAGAAACAATGAGAAAGAAATAAACACATCATGATCACACTTACAGTTATGTTTACTCTCTCCTTGCTATCATATCCTTTTGATACTTTTCTTTTTTTTTCACCCTCTTTATCAATGTTTTGCTTCTAATTGTTGCCTCTCAATCAGTCGTTCTATCAGTCTTTTCCTTTTCCTTCTCCCTTTCCATTTTACTTTACTTTTTAACTTTTGCTTTACCTTTATTTCTACTTTTACCCTCCCTTTTATCAGTCCCCTTCTTTCTCTTTCTTTCCCTCCCCCCCCTTTTCATGTAGGATAAGATAAATTTTTAAACATGATTGAGAATGTACATTATTCTCTTTTGGTCAATTCTTTGATAGTAAAATTTACAGTGCTCATACACTTCTTTTTTTCTTCTATTCCAATAGCTCTTTTCACCTTTACATGGATTTTATCTTTCTTGTCATGGTATATTCTTCCTTTTCATGTTGTGATTATTTTAACTCACAATCTTTAACAAGATATATTCCTTTTATCTGTTCTGAAAGAAGTACAATTCTCAAGGTTGACAGACTAATTTATAAGATTCCTCATCAGTTCAAACCTATAGTCTCTGTTCAAGTACATGCTCAACTGAACCATTAGAAATACAAGTCTCAAGAGCCATAAACATCATGAAATTATAATAAATAATTAAAAATATCATGCAAAACAAAATGACTTCAGAAGTAAAAGTTAAATCAAATCACAATTTATACCTATACCCTATGGCTAAATGTGTTTCTTTCAATTTTCCTCAGAGAAATACAGTTCTCAAGACTTAACCAGCATTTTTCCTTCTTCCTTTTACCCTTTTATTAATTTCTTGTGTCTTATATTTGAAGATCAAGTTTTCTGTTTAGTTCTTAGTATTTTATCATGAAAGTTTGTTGAAAATTCTTCTTTTCTCCTGAAAATAAATGCTGAATTTTGCCATGTCATTGATTCTTGGTGGTAATCCAAACTTTTTTGGGCTCTGGAATATCATATTCCAGGTCCCTCCAGTCCTTCAATGTTGAAACTGATAAATCCTACATAATCTTAATTTTGGTTCACTAGTATTTAAATTGCTTCTTTTTTTGGCTATATTTTTTCTTTTAGCTAAGAATTCTGAAATTTGACTACAATATTGCTGGAATTTTTATTTTGGGATTTCTTTCAGGAGGTGATTGATGGATTCCTTCAAGGATTATTTTATCATATTCTTCCAGGATATTAGAAAGCTTTCCAAGATCATATCCTGCATCATATTGTCCAGGCTCTTTTTGTGATCCTGTTTTTTACGTAGCCCAATAATTTGCATACTCTCTCTCTAGGATGTAGTTTTCTGGTTGATCATTTTCCTAAGAGGTATTTTACATTTTCTTTTATTATTCAGCCTTTGATTTTTGTTTGATGGAACCTTGGAGTCTCATAGAGAGTTCATTTTTCATTTGTCCAATTATAGCTTTTAAGGTTTTATTTTCTTCAGTTGGCATTTTTGCTTTCTTTTCTAATTGGTTAATTTTATTTTCCAACTTGTCAATTTTACCTTCAAAAGTGTTTTCTTCAGTCAATTTTTCATAATTCTCCTGCATGATTCTGATGTCTCTTTTCCATTTTTCTTCCTTTCTTCTTTATGATTTTAAATTCTTTTTGAGCTCCTCTAAGAGGTCTTTTTGAAAGACTGAGACAATTTTATCAATCCCTTAGAGGTTTCACATGTAGGCATTTTGTCATTGCTTTCCTCTTCTGTTTTTATCACATTAGAATATTAGCTAACAGTGGTTTAGCACATTTTTGTTTGTTTTTCTGATCATATTGTTAATTGGACTCTGTTCCTGTGATAAAGGGAATACAGTTCCAAACTTTTTCTTTCTGGAGGGCAGACTTCTGATTTCTGGATTTCCTGTCTGGTGTTTCCAGTGTTCCCAGTTTGTTTCCTATGCCAGGGTATCCCACTCCTGTACCAGTTTCCTAGGGCTCAAAACCTTACTTTCCCAGACGGAGTTGGAACCCTCACTGTTGGAAAAACTGTGTCAGTGTCTTGGCATTCCTAAAATCCTCTCATTGACTTCCTAATTTTCCCACCAAAACTGGTCTATATTCCCCTTTTACTGGAGGGATAGACCTTTTCCTGCAGTTTCTCTGAGATACCTTGCTGAAAAGTTGCTTCACTGATTTTTTGGTGGTTTCTGTTGCTTTAGGATATGTTTAGATGCTTCATTCAAAGTTGTTTTGAGAAAAGTTCCAGGAGCTTCTAACTTTTCCAGAAAATACATTTAACATAGTCTGATTAAGCCAAAAAATGACCTGGTAAGTGTTTGGAACAAAAAAAATAGATAATTTGTTAGTTCTCTGAGTGTAGAGAGACATCCAGATGCCAATTATTGATGATTTTTAATTATTTTAATCAGTACTAGCTAAAATTCCATTTTGATCATATTACTTTAAGGTAAAATAAATCTCAATATCAAGATATCTTTATATTTTCTAGCATCTATATACCAGAATACACATAACTAGAGATTTAAGCAATTCAATATGAAAACATATTAAAATATAATAAACATTATGCTAACTTCCTCTTGGTAAGATCCCTGAATGTTATATAGAGATCTCTGATAAGAATTATTTTAATGTGATGCTATAGCATTACAAGTGACATTTTATTTCCTTGGTATGCATAGACCCACAAATCTTGGTTGCAACTTGTCAAAAATATCAGAATTATACACTGTTCATTTGGTTTATTGCTTTCTAAATCTCATCCTAAAAATACTTGTGATAATTATTGCAGTTTGTAGAATCAGATCTATGAATTGTGAAATTCTAATAGTAGATCAATGATGCAACAATTAGAAGGAAATCAGAAAGCTGGGAAACAATTTTCACAACTGGGAGTACTGATGAAGGTCTTATTTCTAAAATATATATAGAATTGCCTCAAATTTACAAGTGATTTTCCAATTGATAAATGGTCAAAAGACATGAATAAACAATTTTCAAATGAATAAATTAAAGTTACATTTAATCATGACAAAATGTACCAAATCATTGTTGATTAGAGAAATAGAAATTAAAACAACAATAAGGTATCACCTCACACATTTCAGATTGGACAAAATGAGAAGAAGAGAAAATGAGCAATGTTGGAATGATTGTGAGAGTATGGGACATTGATGTATTGATGGTGAAATTGTGAAGAGATCTAACTATTCTGGAGAACAATATGTAACTTTACCCAAAGAACAATAAAACTGTTCATATCTTTTGACCCTGCAATTCCAAATCTAGGTCTATATCCAGAAGAAATTATAAAAAATGGGGAAATGCCATGTTTCAAAATATTCATAGCAGCAATTTTTGTAGTGACAAAGAATAGAAATTAAGGAGGTGCTCATCAATTGGGAAATGGCTAAGCAAATTATAGTACATCTACACTATGGAATATTATTGTTCTATAAGAAATCATAAATGGTCAGACTCAAGAGATGCGTGGAATGATTTACAGCATCTGATGCTAGGTAAAGAGAGCAGAACCAAGAGAACAATGTACACATTAACAACAGTGTTGTGAGATGATCAAACCTAATGGAAGCAGCTCTTCTCAGCAGTTCAGAGAGCTAGGATAACTGTATTAGACCAGCTATGAGCAATGTTATCCCCCTCCAGAGAAAGAAAAACAAAAAAGCAACAAAAAAAAAGAAAAATTCAATCCCTCAGAATCTGATGAACACTTTATAAAAAATTGTCTTACATATTTCTTTCCCTTAATCCTAATTCCTCATACTGAAAATGACTAATCTGTAAATATGTTTATCAAAAATATTCATGTAAAATGCTAAACCTGACTGCTGCTGAAAGGATGAAGGTGAAAAGGGAGAGTGGAAGGAAATTTGGTAACTTAAAAATATACTTGTGCATATGGATGAAAATAAATAATAAAATCTTAAAAATAAAGATATGGATACATAAAAATTTCTGAAATTAGAGGTAGCTTTAAAGTTGACCACATTACATCTGCTGATCAGACTTTCTCCCAACACACAATTTGTTTTTGTGTTTAGTACTTAGTACCTTTTCTTCTAAATCATTCCCCAAATTTAGCCTTCCTTCCTTAAAAATGGTAAGGTCTGGGACCAATCTCCTTTGGCAAAATATAAAAAGGATTAAAAGCCTCTGGGAGGTTATCAATTCTTGCCCAGGATACAGATGCTCAGAATTACAAAATAACCTCTCCAGTAAGGGAAGTGCAAAATAACACATACTTAATTCAATATTGTAAAACATATTGAGTCCTCTGAAATGCTAACATTGATAGGAAATATTTTAAAAATGGTTCATATTTACTGCATTAATATTAATATATTCTCTTGCTCTTTCTTCTTCTTACTTCATTACCTCAGAAGTTTGTGGTCTTCCCCATTTCTCTGAAGTCATCCCTTTCATAATTTCTTATGACAAAATAAGATTACATTATATTCACATACCATGTATTTTTTTTAAATACTTCTGCATTACAGGGCATCTCCTTAGTTTCCATTTCAAGAAGAATCACAAAAAAAATTTATACTCATAAGTTCCTTTCGTTTTCCTGTTTTTGTTATTTCACTGGCATATAAGTCTAAGCAATGGCATTGCTGAGTTAAAGCACAGACATCATTTAGTAATTTAGGGAGCATACCAATTCAAAACTATAGCTACAGCATATTAGTTTATTTGCTTTCCACAATCATTTTTAACATGAGATAGATTTTTTAAAATTTAATTTTTTTATTTTAAATGATTTGGATTTCATATGACTATTGATAACTGAGATTTAATCCTTTTACTGATAGTAGATATTTTGGCCATTTATGAATTTTTTCTTAATTTTAAATAATTCTTTATATGTTAGAAATGATACATTAATCATAAAAGCTTTTTATAAATATATTTTCCTTTTTATGAGTATTTTCCTTTTTAATATTGGCTTTATTGATTTTGTTTGTACAGTTTTTTTTTTAATTTTACACAATCAAAATTGTCCATTTTATTTGTCTAAATATTCTCTGGATCTTGTTTGACCATGATTTTTTTCTCTATCCATAGGACTAAAAAGTATTTTCTTAATTTCTCCCAGATTTGATTTAAGATGAGTCCTTTAATGTCTAGATCATATAACTCCATTTGCAACTTATTTTGGTATATAATTGGAAGTGTTATCTTAAATCCAATTTTTGTCATACTGCTTTCTGGTTTTCCCCAATAATTTCTGCTGATTCTGTTGTTATTTCTAAGTTGAGTTCATCATGCCCAACAATCCATGGTCCCATTTTGGGTATTCTTGACAAAGATATTGGAGTGTTTGCCATTTCCTTCTTTAACTCTTATTAAAGATGAGGAAACTAAGGCAAATGGAGTTAAATAATTTGCCTGCTTACACAGCTAGTAAGTGTCTGAAGTCACATTTGAACTCAAGATTATCTTTTCTTAACTAAGACTTAATCTTGTAATCACTGAACCACTTGCTGGAATCTTTAGGTATATAAAACCCTAAGATGGTAGGTTAATTTGTATCTGAATGTTATGTTCCTAATTATGATCAATCTCTATTTTTTTAATCTGGTACCAAATCATTTTAATGATTTCCACTTTGTAGAATAATTTGAAATCTTGTATTTCAAAGATCCATTCCTTTGCTGCTATTTTTCATAGTTTATCTTGAGATTCTTGATCTTTGGGTATCTGTAAGTACATTAATATTATTTTATTCTGACTCCATAAAGTAATTTTTTTCAGTTTGATTGTCATGGCATTAAATAAGGAAATTAGTTTAAATGACCTTGTCATTTTTGCTACATTAGACTATAGTGCTATATAATAACCATGAGTAATATTTATTTCTCTGTTATATAAATCTTTATTTCCATAAACATTGTTTTGCCTTTGTAGTCATACAAAGCCCTAAAGTTTTTTTGATGGACTGAAGTATTTTTACATTCTATAGTTAATACAAATGGAATTTCTTTTCATATCACTTCTAGTTTAAATACACCCAGAGCAAAATATGACATGATTATCAAAGTTTTAGAACATAGTAAGTCCTTAATAAATTCTTGACTTATCTATTATGATGCTTCCATTAATTTAATAGAAGTTGGTATAAGAGGATTTTGTCTGCTATATCATGCTATTTGAATATTTAACTTTTAGTTAACTAAAAATCTTTTCTTCCCACATAACATTTTTGTTCTAGATGAATTCTCTACCTTTTAGACAATATTTTCCCATCTTATACTTATTTGGAATTTTTGATTCCTAATCAAGATTTTATACTTATCTTTATTCAATTTCATCTTGCTAGGCCAAATAATATTATCAACCTGGAATTTCTCTCCATAGAATCCAATCTCCTCATTTTACAGATAAGAAAACTAAGCCATATAAAGGTTAAGTGACTTCAATCATTATGAAATGTTCAAAGTTGTAAGATTAAATCAGAAACTTTTTCATCACTTTCAGGAAACCAAGCTTATTCAAACAATTCATTTATATTGGGCACATGGGATCTTATAATCAAAGAATTTGCACTATGCTGGAATCTTATAATTTAAGTTTCTTATCCTATCAAAAAAACATTAAGTGATTTGCCCAAAATAAGACTCTTAATTTTAATAAGTAATATATTTGTGTTTTAATTTAAAGTTGCCCAATTTCAGATCCAGTAGACTTTCTAATATTCCACTTCTCCTTTACATCAATTTCTTATATATAAATTGAAAAAAGTAATCTTTACCTACCTCACAATATATTAAATTTTTCTGAAGGAGTACAAAATGAGAAATATTCCTCAATTTTTTGGTAATTGAATAATAGTATAGGAATTCAAAACAATCTTCTATAAACTCACTGATATCTTCATATGAGAATTTCATAGATTAAGGGCCAGAAGAGCACTTAGAGCCTTAGAATTCAAACAAGTCATATTTTTAGATAAGAAATCTGAATCACAAAGAGTTTAAGTGAATTAAGCAAGATAATACAACTAGTAAATGTTTTATAAATGATTTGGACTCATTTTTCCTCACTTTAAATCCAGTGTGCTTTACAAAATCTGTATACTCTTTTAACATAGCAATAGCACTACAAGATATACAATATACATAAATTTTTATAATATCTAAAAATTGTAAATAAAAATCATTTTTATTGGATACTGATTGAACAAATTATGGGAAATCATGTTATTAGCATTATTATTTTCTAATAAATTAGAATTCTTATAAACTTTGAAAGATTTGTTAGGAATGGATATAGAGTGAAGTAAATAGAAATTAAAGAACAATTTACACAAAGACCACAACAATATAAAAGAAAATAAGACTTCTATAAGTGAAGAACATTGCAATCTTTGAATTTAAAATGCCTGTTTTCATGTTAAAAATCTATTACTTGTTATGTGACCTTAGTTCACTTTTGAGATATTTAATTTCTTCATCCCTAAAGACATTGTGATTGAATTAGATGTCTCTAAAATTTTGTACCTAAAATTCATAAACTTGTTTTCTATTATTTTACAACCTTTACCAAACAGTATTCAATTATGACTTTGGAGATCTGAGATAAAACATTTTTTCCATATCCTTTCTTGACAGAGAGACAGCAAGCTATAAATGTTGAATGAGGTGTATGTTATCAAATGTAAGCCATATGTTTGCTTAACTGTCCTTTTTTTAATATGGGAGATTACTACAAGGAAGAAACCTAAAACAAGAAAATATAATTATAATACAGCATTTGTTTTAAAGAGATAACATACATAAGACATAATATGGTCTATCAACTATCTGTTCTACTATGCAAATTTTCAATAACATTATGACCTAAAAAGATTTTATTAGATTCATGTCATTTTCAAATGTAACCCCAGGGAGTAAAAGTAAATGATTTAAAAATTTTTCTTGTATTTGATCTGTATAGAAAGTCTTTTTGTTATAAAAATATAAACTACCTAGATTAAAAGAATAGGAAATGAAATACTTAAATATTCCCATTTCAGAAAATGAAATTGAAGAAACAATCTATAAACTCCCAAAGGAAAAATTCCTAGGCCAAATATGGTGTTGATCCCAATATCTTCAAGAGCCAAAATAGAAAAAGAAAATTAAAGATCAATCTCCATGATGAGTATTGTTAATAAATTTTAAATAGAGTTTTAGAAAAGAAATTAGAACCAGTTATTACCAGGATAATATACCTTAATCAGATAGGATATATTCTAAATAGGCAGGGATGATTTAACCAACCAACATATTTGACCATATCAATAAAAACTAACAGAAATTATATGATTAACTCAATAGATTGAGACTTGACAAAATACCACATCCAATCCAATTAAAAGAACTACAAAGTATAAGAAAAAATGGAATTTATCTTAAAATAATAAGCAGTATCTAAAACCATCAATAGGTAATATATGTAATTGAGATAAACTAGGAACATTTCCAATAAGATCAGGGGCAAAACAAGGATGCCCATTATCACCATTGCTATCTAATGAAGTATTATAAATATAAGTTTAACAAGAAGAAAAAGAAATTGACGGAATTAGAATTTGCAATAAGGAAGCAAAACTCTCACTTTTTCCCCTCAGCAACAAACCATCAGGTTAACATTATGCATACATATTTTCGATAGTCATGTTTACAGATTAGTGATTTTTGGTATGAGAAATTAAGATTAAGGGAAAGAGATACATAAGAAATAATTTTTATAAAGTGTATATCAGATTCTGATGGGTTTTGTTTTGTTTTATTCTTTCTTCCTCTGGATGGGAATAACATTTTCCATAACCAGTCGAATATGTGATCCTAGCTTTCTGAATAGCTGAGAGGAACTGCTTCCATCAAGGTTGATGTTCACACAATGTTGTTGTTAATGTATACATTGTTGTCTGGGGCGGCTAGGTGGTGCAGTGGATAGAGTACCAGCCCTGGTGTCAGGAGTACCTGAGTTCAAATCTGGCCTCAAACACTTAATAATTACCTAGATGTGTGGCTTGAGCAAGCCACTTAACCCCATTTGCCTTGCAAAAGTCCTAAAAAAAAGTACACATTTTTCTCTTGGTCAGCTCCCTTCAGTCAACATCAGACCCTGTAACTCATTCCATGCTTCTCTAGAATCCAACCATTTATGGTTTCTTATAGAAAAAGCATTCATTTCTAAAATATATATAGAGAACTGAATCATATTTATATAATTGCAAGTCATTCCTCTATTGATATATAGTCAAAGGATAAAAAGAGGTGGTTTTCAGGTTTTTAATAGTCATATGAAAAATACACCAAATTATTATTGATGAGAATAATGCCAATTAAAACAGCTCTGAGGTACCCCCACATACCTATCAGATTGGCTAAAATAAACAAAAAAGGAAAATGATTTAATGTTAGCTAGGATGTGGGAAAGTTGGGACATTAATACACTTTTGGTGGAATTCTGAACTGATCTAGATATTCTGGCAAGCAATCTGGAGGTATGTCCAAAGAGCAATAAAACTGTTCATATCCAGCAATAGCAGTTCTATATCCTAATGGAATCATGAAAAATGATACAAGTCTTACATGTTCAAAAATATTTACTGCAGTGAGTGTTCTTTGTAGTTGCAAAAAAGTGAAAATTGAGGTGATGCCCATCAATTGGGGAATGGATGAACAAGTTATGGTAAATAAAGTTATGGAGTTAATTGTCTTGTTAAAAATCCTGTGTTGTCAAAATTTACAGAAGCATTGACGGATTTTCATGAACTCATGTTGAGTGAAGTGAGCAGAACCAAGAGAAAATTTTACACAATAACAACAACATTGTGAGATAATCAGCTATAATGGATACTGCTTTTCTCAGTAGTTCAGAGATCAAAGACAATCCTGACACCTATTATTGACAATGCCATCCACATCCAGAGGGAAAAACTAGGGAGTCTGAATGCAGAGCAAAGCTTGCTATGGTCACTTTTTAAAAACTTCTTTTATGCTTTTCCTTTCTCATTTATTCCATTCCCTTTAGTTCAAATTCCTCTTCCATGACTAATATGTAGATATTTTAATAGTGAATATACTTGTACAACTTTCACCAAACTGTTCACTGCCAAGGGGAAGGGGGAATGAAGGAAGGATGATAAAAATGTGGCATTCATAAATTTTCAAATGTATGAATATTGAAAAATTCTCGTTGAATGCAGTAGGAAAAATAAAATAAAATTTCATTTGAACAAATATTCTTTCTTGCTATTAACTAGGCCAGATTTGTAAACCAGATTGGTAAACCTTTAGATGATACTAACTATCAGTACCACCTAAAGCAATGAACCTATGATATGCTATACATTTACATTGAAAGAATTCACCATCTAAAATTATCCCTAAAGCTATTGATCCAATGGAATAATCATTTTTTGTTTCTCTTTAGTTTGCTGTTCTATGCTGGTTCCTTTTTCAATTTATATCTGCCCACTCCAGTATTTGTTGAATATAATAAGAAATATATGGTAATATTTTTATTCTTGCTATGACGTTTCTAACATTTCTTTTTTAAAATCATTTTAACATTTATTCATTAATACTTCAATATAGAGTTAAGTGAATAGTCAACACAGACAAAGCTAATCAGTAAGGAATGGGAAATTTGTACCTGCACAAAATAACCTTAGAAATCAAGAGAGGAGTACTCTCTTGAATGAGTTCCTTTATATGACATGTCAGGAACTAGAATCATGGTACATTTCACAAAAAAGTAACATTTTAATTCATTTAACCTAGGTTTGAGTCCTAGCTCCAATTAGTAGCTCTGTGGCCATAGACAAATTATTCAAATTATTTAATGCCTCTAATTCTAATTTTACTTAGCTGTGAAATGGATGTACTGGACTAGATGACTTTGAAGGTACTTTCTAAAGGCAGCTGGATGGCACAGTAGATTGCTTGGTGACTCTGGCTAAGTCAGTTGACCCTGTTTGCCTCAGTTTCTCAAATATAAAATGACCTGAAGATCATTTGAATATCATTGCAAGCCACTCTAGTGTCTTTTTCCAAGAAGATGACAAATGAGATCTTCAATAAGATTGGTATGTTTAAAACAATGCGTCTACTACTCCTTCAGCATCCAAGAAAACATCCCAACTAACCAAACGATTGGAGGCATGAGACACAATTATGTTTATTACAGTGAAGGGTATGCTGTGTAAGACATGCTTCTTATTTTCCTTTACTAAAATCAGAACATCCCAGAGCCTAATTTATAGGAAGTATGACTACTGGACTTGGTCTGGCTGCTATAGGAGTTTCTTGATATTAAATGTTTTTGTTTCCTCCCATATCAGTGAGGCACCATGTCCCATTGACAACCTGTCTCTCAGTGGACTAATCATCAGTTTTATCTTTCCTCCCATATTTTCCTTTATTCCTTAATAGCTCTGTATAGGTCAAGTCACCATCTTTTGGGTACAAAAAACAGGAAACTTTATTTCTCATTTTAAATCCTATTTTCCTAACATTGTGCCAAATACTCAAGACAAGGTATTTACATTGTAGACCTTTCCCTCTACCTTTTCTCCTGGATCACTTTAGAGATTAATGCAGTATGGGGCACCCTGGAGATGATTAACCACCTGAAATTCAATGTTGACTATAAGAGGAGACACAAAATTCAAAGTTTTGTACCAAATGCTAGCTGAGCATAGTGAAACATTAAATCTCCTCAAAAGTAATTGCAGATGAAACAATTAAGTAATTCCAAAAGAGTGAATGACTTTGAACTAGAAAGACTCTGTCTCATTCTTACTATTTCTGCATTTCTCAGGGGGAGAAGACCTCTCTTTCTTTCTTTATGAAATATGTATTATTTAATTGTCCCAGAATTTCTCACATGCTCCAAATCAGCAAAAAAAAATCATATTATGAAAAAACTAAAGTGAGTTTTACAGAGAAAAAACTTACTTGAAAATTAAAGGAAATGGTTGAGAAATAAATAACCACAAAATGGAAGTATTTCTTGAGAGTTATTTCTTGGCTTTTGCAATTGCTACTTTACCCTGTTTTTGGAATGATCATGTTTCAAAAATCATCAATATTTCACAGGCAACTAAAAAAGTAGAAAGCTAAAATATGAAATTCCACAGAAAGTAAGAGAAAAGAATGAAAAAAGGTCCAAATGATAGATTTTAAGGAATCATTTTAGAAAATAAGTTTTTATTGCTCCAAATTTTGAAAACACTGAAAAGAAATGAACAAGTTCAATTCTGGCATTTATCTCTATTTCTTATTATCTGCACACAGAAAGTAGAATAAGAAATATATCTGTCTATTGTCTATTATCTCTGGGAAGAATACTGATCAGTAAATCTGAGATAACTAAACTTTTACTGTCATAACAGAAAAAAATAATAATGTTTGACAAAGGCACAAAAAGCAAAATATGAAGGAAAATTTTATTTTTGCATATTATAATCTTTATTATTATAGATAAGAGAACAGAAATGGGAAACCAATAAACATTTATCTAGCACCTATTTAGCAGGTACTGTGCTAAATACTTTATAAATTTTACTCCATGTGATCATCACTAGGTTCTAGATAGGTGGTATTTTTACATTTTATAATTGAATCAACTGGTAAATTGAGGTGAAGGTAACAGTCACACAGCTAGAATTGAATTCTAGTATTCCTGATTCCAGGAATGTGTACTCCTCTGTATTCACTGAGTAACCTGACTTTCTCTATTGCATATAATGTTTTATTGAAGAAGTGGGTCTGCATCACCCTGGTCCCTTAATACTCTACTTTCTAACTTGAAAGATTTATATCTTGATGCTTCCATTTTGGAAAAAATGAAGGAGATAAGGAGGAATGAGTAAGAATAAATAAACATAATTTTTGGTGCTTGCTAAATTCTATGAATTTTGTTAAAAAGAGAGATGGGCTGGATGTGGGGGTTGAGGAAAACAAATACAAAAAGAAATAATCCTTCTACCTTTGGAGCTGATAATTCTAATAGGAGAGATAATACAGAAAGGGGAGTTGCAACTGGGAAGTGTGATTGATCTTGAGAAGTAATTGAGATGATAAATGGAAACTTTGGAAATTCAAGAGCAAATCACTTAAACAAATAGTGCTGATTATTATTCCCTGAACAAAAGATAAAACCAGGTGTATACACAAGACTAGGATATGAACTTATCTCTCTGCCCTGGAATTCTAGGGTACACTGAATAATATAGTTTTGCTATCAAAGTATTATTTGGTTGTCCAGGATCTTTGAAATGAAAAAGGTAGTGAAGAACTTTTAAAGGGAAAGAACTATTGTTCTCACCTTAGAGCATAAGTATTTTCAGAAATTTCTCACAACAAAGAATTAAGGATCTTAGTAATATTCAAACAAAAACCAGGAAGGAGAAAATAAATGTAGTTAACTTGTCTGGTGTTTGAGTCAAAATCTGGTTCTCAGTTCAGTTTTATCTACAGCCTAAGGGAGAAGTAGAGTATAGATATTGTAAAGATAATATCTAAAGCAAAGCTTGACAATTTTTAAGTTTCTTGGATACCTTTGAAAGTCAGGTAAATATGCCCACCATTGTGGAATAATAAGTACTTTAAAATTAATAATTTAATTAAATGCAAATTTCAATTAGAGATCAGTTAAAAATAGAGATATAATATCCCCCATCCTACTCCCAATCTATTCAGAGACCAGGCTAAGAATCCTTTTCCTAGGAAAATACATTAACCTGGGAGCTGGGCACTTTAAAGAAATTAGAAGTATTTCAATAGTATTGATTTCCTTTGTAATTTCATATATTTTCTTTAAAATTTAAAACAATAAAATTTAAAACAAAAAGTATCTAAAATATTCTGAAAAGTAATCCAGAGTTTTAGACTTCAAGAGAAATCTATAACACAAAAAATAGGTTTAGAATCTCTCTAAAAAGAGATGGTGATATGCATGTCTCTCCTTCCCCTCCTTTATTGTGACTGGGGTGTGGAAAAAGGAAAAATTTTCTATCCCATTTTTATATTTTATTGTTATTTACATTTTTCTCTGCTAAGAGATAGTGGAATGGAAGAGACAGGAGAGTTTTAATATTTCTTACATCTGAACAACTGGAAACTCTTCGATTAATGTACTTCAAAAACCTTTCCAAGTGGGATAAAAACAAAAAGAAAAACCATGAATCTAAAACTGGGAACAATTAAACTGTCACTAGAATAGTGGGGAAAAGGGATCAAAAATCAAGAGGATACTTTCTCTAAATTAATTTGATTCAGGCAATTTCCTTCCTGCCCCAGTAAGGGGCAGAATGAAGATACTGACAAAGTGAAAATTATGCTCAAAAATATAGCTGAAAAGAGAAGTTGGGAAAGAGAGGCTCTGCCATCACTAAAGTGAGATAAAAGGGAGTAAATTACTTTCTGGAAACAAAAACACCCACAATTCCAGAAACTACTAATTAGAAATAGTTGGACCTCAGTTCAGGAGTATAAATACTGAGTGGTTTAGTTTGCCCAGCATGGGGTATGGAGCTCAATTTAGGAAGGTGTAGCAGCATAAATGTTGGCAATTTTTAAAGATTTAGAGTTTTAAGAGAGAAGATTTAAAGCCACTGAATTGAGTTGTTAAAACTGTTCAGGATTTTATTATAGCAAAATATTTTTACAAGGTACATTGGTCAAAATTAGGAAGAAAAGCAGTAAGCACCCTGAGGACAGGTCAGGTGAAGTCTTAGAGATTGAGAGAGAGAAAAAGAGAGAGAGAAGGGCAGGAAGCTATGAGGCTTGGCTTATCCAGGCAATATAGTAAGTCCCACAGTGCTCCACATGGATTAAGGAAGAATCAGAGAGAGCCCCATCTTTCTGGATGGAAGACTGGAAGAACCAAGAGGCTTAAAGGGGCAGTGATTCTCCTTACATACACTTCTATGGTAGTCTGGATAGGGGGTGATGTTTGGGGAGTGGTCTTACACCTTGGACCAGGTAGCTTCCATTAGCAATCTATGTACTGGTCCTTGCTGTTCAAAGGTGTTCAATCTCCAAGTTCAATATGTCATTTCCTGTTATACCAGCATCCAGGGCAATGTTAAGTGAAAGGGAAAATGAGGACAAGATACAAATAATAGTCCAGGGGAGGCAGGATCTCAAGAGCTGGGACCTCCATCCATTTTTAACAGATTTTGTTTCTGCTACATTCATAATTCTCTACATTAAAAGCAGAAGCATCAGGGTGGAGTATAGCAGCAAAAATGACAGAACATGAATCATAAAAACTATACAATTGCATATAGGAATTTGAGTTTACAAAGCATTAATTTCGATTCAATTTTAAAGTAGGTTGCACAAGCATTATTATTCTTATGTTTGTAGATGTGGTGCCAGATGGAAATGAGAGAACATCTAGGCCAGTTTAGAAACAAAGAAGCCAAGGGAAGTTATGATGTGAGCAAGCTCACACAGGTAGTGAATGTCAGAGATAAGAAGTGAAATCAGGACATCTGACTCCATTGTACCATACTTTCTTATGAAATTCATTTATGAGGTGATAGGTAGATAGATAGATAGATAGATAGATAGATAGATAGATAGATAGATGATAGATGGATGGATGGATGGATGGATGGTTGCATGGATAGATAGATAGATAGACAGATAGATAGATAATAAAGTAGGTATAAAATAGAAAATAAAAAAAGAAACTAGAATTTATACAGAACCTTAGGTTGGAAAAGCATTAAGCATATTATTCAAAATTGAGGGTCAGAGAAATTACATGAATTATTCAGGAGAAAGCTATCCGATATTAGTCATCAGGATTAAAATCCAGGTCATTTGACTCAAGGTCTAGGATTCATCATTTCTATCCTTTTTTATCTCAGAAGCTACAATTTCTGAATATATGCAGAATTGATTCTATATTTCATTTGATTTGCTACTTCATTTCAATTAAGCAAGTATTAAAAAGTGCTTACTTAATAGCAAGAATGTCCTTTTTTTCTAGAAACAGAATACAAATCCTGCAATTGAGGGTTTACTCAGGAGGAATTTTTTCAACTAATCAAAGATGAGACTTTGTTCAAGATCTAAGAATATATCTATATTAAAGTGTAACCCCAGCTTTAATAATCCCTCTCACCAAAACAGAGAGAAGGAATAGAATTTTCAGAAAACAACATTTCTCCATTATCTTAAGAGATTTGAACAAAATGCTGAGAAAATGTATGTGAGAACTGAAAAAGTAATAAGAAAAAATCTCTCACTGAGTTTACTTGGAGGGTTAACTCCTTTTAAGAAGAATTTTATATAAAAATCAGGAAAGTTAACTATCATAGCTAAGAGATATTTAAAAGAAATATTAAGAGAACTGAACTAGTCTCTTTTGGGTGGTTTTTGATTGTTTTGGAGTAGACATACTAGATGAGACTTTTCTGTTGTTTAAGGAGAAATGAACAGTGGAACTGAATTTCCTATGTGTTGAAGTATTTGAAAAGTATACTTAATGTTTAGGTTTGACTGATTATAACATTTATCCATATGTGTTTACATTATTGTTACTATTATTAAATTATTTAGCCAGTAACACTGATATTTGTCTAATTCAAGTGTTAACTAAATTATTTTGTCATGGGTCATTTTGGCAGACTATGTATATCTTTTCAAAATAATATGTTTAAATGCATAAAATAAAATAAATGCGACTACAAAAAATTGCAAATTATAATGAAATATTGTTATCAATTTTTTGAAAAACAAGCTCATGGACTCCAAGTTAAAAACCACAGTGAGGTTTTGAGAGAGGAGTCTTGACTTGGGAAGAGGAAAAAATGCTTATAGGAAAGCAGTTTATCTTGCTTTTATATACTGGAATGGGGACACAGATAAAAATAATTCATTAGTTCACTATATGATGCTTGATCTGTGGAAATTTATAAGGTATGATTAGAATATATTTCTTGATTGCTTTTGAAACCAATGTGAGAGATGTAATTAGGTAATAAGACAGGTAGTTGAGGGGTCAGAGTTTGGTGCATTTACATGTAAAACTATTGAAGGTCTTCTTGAAAGGTATTCTCACCTTAGAATACATGCCTATATCTTCATCCTTGGAATTACTACTGGTGATTTAGCATAAATCATAGAAGGGCTAATCTAGGACTTTAGTTTTTTTCATTATTGTTTTATTAACAATTTGTAAAAAATTACAAGGATATTGTCTCTGTATGAACCCAATAATTTTATTGTATTACAAATGAAAGTACTGCTGATAATAAATATTCTATATTATCATTTATAATATGGTGTATTCATATATTGATTTGGTGAATAGTATTATATAAACATGCAGTAACTTTTGGTATGTCTATAATACAGATTTAATAGTAAACTTAGTATTTAGCAGCTAGATGTCAAAATGAGAGAGTGCAAAAATTAGAGACAGGAAGAACAGAATTTAAATCTTAACTCAGACACTTAGCTATATGACCCTGGGCAAGTCATTTGATATTCATCAAGTTCAGTCTCCACATCTATAAAGTCCAGATAATATGAATAGCTATCTCTTAGGATTGTTATAAGGATTAAATGAGATAACAAAGATTTCAAACTTTTATATAAAATAGCTTTATCATTTATTTATTATAATTTTCAGTTGCAACTATGTGAAAAAATGATTTTGTTATGTTTGAAATGTATTGTGAGTTAATGAGTATTGAAAAATGCACAAGTTTCTTGATTTTAGGAATAAATCTGGAAAACAAAACAAAGAATTTTATATAATTATTAAAAATAATAAAACAAGAGAGATGAAGAGATACAAAATGGTAACTACTGCATTGCAACAGCCTGATGATGAAGTCTAGTTTGCTTCCCAATCAATACAAGGAACTCTGATGGTTTAAAATAAAAAAGGCCTAAAAAAATTTTGGGTGAGCCTGAATAGCACAAACAGCAGGTTGAGGTAAGAGGACTGAAGCCAGAGTCAATTCCTTTCATTCTGAGAAGTCCAGCTTTTGAGACTTTGGGGCTAATATAATGTACTAATTCATTTAAAATGTTAATTAATTTCATGAATACATCACAGGATAAACTCAAGGAAACAAGGAGTTTGGGTATGTGGAAAGGAAAATATTATGGGATGTATCTTGAGTTTGGTGTCAGGAATAGTAGGGTTTGAATTGTGCCTCTGAGATTTAATAGCTGTGCAACCCTGTGCATTTAAACTCTCTCACTCTCAGTTTTCTTCACAATAAAATAACTTCAAAGGAGATAATTAAATACATTGTAAACCTTAAATCACTACATTAAATGAAAGCTATCAGAGGTAACAAACACAAACTGCTACCCTAAAAACTTGCCTATGGTTAGTAACAAGATTATAGAGTGATGGGGGGTGGGGGAGATTATATTTTATAATGTGGTTGCTTTAAAAATAAAAAAAAAGGTATTTCTCAAAATATAAGAAAAAGTTCACTTCAGGGAAATTTGACTTCTTTTAATCTTTTCCATTAAAATCTTCTTACAATATGGTGAGAATAGAATAATTATTTGCCTATAATCTAGTTCTGAAGAGAAGGAAGTGAAAAAACATAAAATTGAAATACCATTCTGTTTTTAGTGAAGGACTTAAATGTTTATGTTTTAGAATTATAGATAAAAGAATATTTTTATTTATACTCATAAGAACCAATAAAAATATTTTCTTTATGAAAACTAAGGGACATTATCCCTTGAAAGCACACATACACGTGCACATATAAATATATGATGTATCTATATATAAATTTTCTTTTCCCTCTGTATAAGTAATATAGCAGAAAAATGAAATGCAGTGCTATATCTAGTATGTGTCACATGGCTTACATAACACTTTAATTTCTACTGGAGAGTGGATAAAGTACTGGCCTAGGAATCAGGAGGAGAGGAGTTTGAATCCAGACTCTGAGACCTACTAGCTGTGTGAATTTGGGCGAGTCACTTAACCCTGATGGCCCTACAGAGGGAGGAGAAAGTGAGACTGGTGACTGAGCACAGTACCTCCTCACTCAAATCCAATTCAAGTGCTTGTCATGGTATCATCTCCCTGATGTCATGTTCTTCTTTGAAAATGAAGGAAAAGCATTATTATTAGCACTTTAATTTATAGTACTTTTTCTGAAGAGCTAACACACATTCTAAAATTGACTGTATTAGTTTTCTAAAGACAGACATCAAATGCTTTCTTTCCATTCATTTAGGAATAAATGTGGATTGTACTTTCAGAATTAAAACAGGGAAAAAACTGATGAGGGAAAAAATCCTAAACAAATGACTAAAAATTTAAGTGTTTTTCCTACATTATTTCACAGACTAAATTCATTTTTCATCTAGGAGAAACAAAAGTTCAGTCAGTATAAGTAAAATGACTGTCATTTAATAAAAGTGGTAATCACTGATTTTTACTATTGTCTAGTTATTTTTAGGTTAGTTCCCTATTATTATATTTATTGCTCCAGTTGTGTTAATCACACAAGAATTGCAATTAAATTTACATGTGCTACATTTGTGTTGTCTCTACTATTTTTCCCTAAAAGTAGAGCAATATTTTCTGAGACTAAAACATTCTCTCAAAACATTAGCTTTAGGTCTCATAATTAACATACTTTAACTTTGCTAACAAATAAAATGAGCTGCCATCAAATCCAATCAAATGAACTTCAAGTAGAATACCAAAAACAGTACCTGAAAAAAAAGTGATCAGTTACTGCATATAACAATGTGCAGAGTCTATCCTAACTCTATGGTAATTAAATTAACTATAGAGACCTTGCTGTGAATTGCTGTACTTACACATATTGTGCATATAATTAGATGCTTAATAAATCGTTGATTTTAATATCTAATATAGTATCCAGATACTAAGGGTTCAACCATAACTCATTTTGATAAAAAGCTAATTTAAATTTAATAAAGGCTGAAAGTTAGTTTGTTTTATAAGTTCTAACATAGTAATTTATATTAAAGTATATTTCTCACTGAAATAAAAATTAAAAATTATTTATAAGGGAAGATCAAAGGCATTAAATATGCAATGAACAATTAAACAGCAACTAAAGAACTAGATAATAATATCCTACAAATGTTTGAAGGTGCAAACCCCACAACTAAGGTTGACTTGTTATACAAGGCATGGGAATTATACAACAAATATCAAAATAACATGAAATTTTAGAACTTGCATCAAGAATTAGACTAAGTGGGCAAAACTGTATATATACATTTATACTTATATACAGAATATGTATAGTTACTTATATACAGATATGCATATATGTATATGAGTATTTATGTGGCTTTAATATACAAATATGTATGTTTATGCATAAAAGTGCTCTTCCTAATGCTGGTTTGTAGAAAAAGCAACAGATATTAAATGATTTTGGAGGATGTTAGGATTAGCTTCACCAATAATACAAAATCTATCAAGGGTTAAAACTCCTTTGACCATAGACCTTAGAGATAGAATTCCTGCAAATCTGAATCCCAGAAAACAAAAACAAAAATCTATAAAGAAAAAGAGATATCTATTGGGAACTATCAGCACATTATCTATGGGGTAAACATCTATGAAGAAAAAAAATAAAATCTAGAATAAATTAATAAATCTATTATAAATTAATAAATCTAATATTAAATTAACAAGTATATTCATTATTTTTTGCAAGGCACTGGAGTTAAGTGACTTGTCTAAGGTCACACAGCCAGATAATTATTAAGTATCTAAGACTGCATTTGAACTGAAATCCTCCTAATGGACATTTATATATCTACCAAATATGACCCTATATTAGGTGAAAATATAATCCACAAAAAATCTAAATATAAACATGCAGTCAATCTAATGGAGAGAAACTAAGATAAGTTCTAAGTTTTCTTAGGTTTCCCTGAGACCCAAAATTAATCAAGTCTCTTAACAGATTTTGGAGTGCCAGAAGGCACCAAAGATCAGAATGAAACATCTTTCAGCAAAGTCTACGGGGGTGGGGGGGGGGGGGGTAAGAGGAGAAGGGAGTGTGGATGTGCTCAGATCAGAGAGAAGAGATAGCAGAGATCCTCTACACCTGCAGCAGGGTAGGGTGGGGGACTTCCCTAAGGTTCTCAACTAAGGGAGCAATGGCCAGCTCCAGCTTTTGTGCTCATGACCCCAATCAGTCAGTTTAGCTAGTCTGGACAGCCTGAATCTGTTGACAAGCCCCTGGCACTCCCCCCATCCCCCAGGGCCTAGTGTTCCAACACAGACAGTTCAGACAGACCTAAGTGTTTCCACCTACCCCATTGAGGGAGTGGGCAGCTGACTTCTGTGCTGTCTGTCTAGAGAGAGCCTCTGGCATTTTCAACTCTGGAAGTCTAGGTCAGAGATGCCCCCTGGTAGCCTAAGTGTTTCCAAAGACCCAGATATTAGGCACTAGACATCCTTAGCATGATGATACAAAGAGAGCCCTGGTGTTCCTTACCAATCTGTTCACTGAGCAACCCCCTGGAGTTCCTAACATCAATGGCCTCAGGCCAACAAGCAAACCTCTAGGGTTAATGGCACCAAAGGTTTGTGACCAAGCCCCTCCTCTAACACATGAACCTGGGGATAGGTTAAAAAAAAACAACTCAAAATTAATGAGGAAGATCAAAGAAAAGCAGGATTCATTAAAAGTTAAGGATGGACAAAATATAAACCCAGAAAAGGAAAACAGAAGGAGTGCTAATTATGAAGCTATGAAGGAGAATATGAATTGGTCTCCAGCCCAGAAAGATTTCTTTTTTTTTTTTTTGCAAGGCAGTGGGGTTAAGTGGCTTGCCAAGGCCACACAGCTAGGTAATTCTTAAGTGTCTGAGGTCAGATTTGAACTCAGGTACTCCTGACTCCACAGCTGATGCTCTATCCATCATGCCACCTAGCCACCCACCAGAAAGACTTCTTAGAAGAGTTCAGAAAGGATTTTAAAAATAAAATGGAAAAAATGGAAGAGGGAATGAAAGAGAAAATTAACATCTTGCAAGATAAAATGAGAGAAGAAAACAATTTAAAAATTCAATTAGGCAATTTAAAAAAGATAATAGCTCTTTTGAGAATAGAATTGAACAAATGGAGGAGATGCAAAAAGGTAACTAGGGAAATCCATCCTTGAGAGAAAGATCTAATACATGGTAATGATTTCATGAGAAACCAAGAATCTATTCAACAAAATCAAAAATAAGAAACAATAGAAATAAAAAATATCTCACTGGTAAAACAACTGACCTAGAAAATAGATCTAGGAGAAATAATTTAAGAATAATTGGAATGCTCCATTCTTCAGGAAATCATCATAACTGCCCTGACATCCTGGGACCAGAAGACAAAATAAACACTTAGAGAATTCACCAGTCAGTTACTGAAAGAAATCCCAAAATAAAAATGCCACAGAATAATGTATGAAACTTCATAATAATCAAATCAAGAGGGAAAATTATGTAGGCAGTCAGAAAAAAAGCAATTCAAATAGTGAGGAACCACTGATTGCATCAGTGTTAAAGGATCAAAGGGCTTGAAATTTCAGATTCCAGAGGGAAAGGGAACCAAGAATGCACCATCCAACAAAATTGAATGTACTCTTTTAGGGGAAAGATGAACATTTAATGAAGTACATGACTTCCAAACTTTTTTTTTACTTTTATATTTTTTCTATTCTCATGCAGAAGTATATTTTCAAACTACAAAATATTCTCCCAACCTCCTTTCCCAGCCCCTCCTCAACTGTGAATAGTCAGTTTGGCATTGTGCATACATATTTTTGATAAACACATTTACAGATTAGTAGTTTTTGGTGTGAGGGATAAGAAAGGAATATATGAGAGATAATTTTATCAAGCGTTCATCAGATTCTGAAGGGTTTTTTTTTGTTTTATTTTGTTTTTCTTCCTCTGGTTGGGTATAACAATTTCCATTGCTAGTCTAAAACATTTGTCCTAGCTCATTAAACTACTGAGAGGAGCTGCTTCCATCAAGATTGATCATCTCAGGGGTGGCTAGGTGACACAGTGGATAGATCACTGACCCTGCAGTCAGGAGTACCTGGGTTCAAATCCAGCCTCAGACACTTAATAATTACCTTGCTGTGTGGCCTTGGGCAAGCCACTTAACCCCATTTGCATTGCAAAAAACTAAAAAAAGAAGATTGATCATGTCATAATGTTGCTGTTAATGTGAATATTGGAATATTGTTCCCTTGTTTCTGCTCCGTTCACTAAGAATCAGATCCTGTAAGTCACCCCATGCTTCTCTGACCACTTATGGTTCCTTATAGAACAATAATATTCAATATTGTATTCATATACCATAATGTGTCTAACCATTCTCTAATTGACTGGCATCCCCTCAATTTCCAATTCTTTGCCACTACAAAAAGAGCTGCAATGAATATTTTGGAACATGGGAGACTTTTCCCATTTTTTTAATGATTTCTTCTGGATATAGGCCTAGAATTGGAATTGCTGAGTCAAAAGGTATGACCATTTGTATTGATTTATGGGCATAGTTCCATATTGATCTCCAGAATGGTTGAATCTGTTCACGACTCCACCAGAAATGCATCAATATCACAATCTTCCCACAATCTCTCCAACATTGATCATTTCCCATTTTTCTCATCATGGTCAGTCTGATAGTTGTAAAGT
This sequence comes from Macrotis lagotis, assembly GCF_037893015.1. NCBI lineage: Eukaryota > Metazoa > Chordata > Mammalia > Peramelemorphia > Peramelidae > Macrotis > Macrotis lagotis. The sequence goes on from NC_133663.1 coordinate 200,433,793, forward strand.
GATACCTCATTGTTCTTTTAATTTACATTTTTCTAATCAATAATGAATTGAAGCATTTTTTCATATGATTATGTATAGCTTTAATTTCTTCATTAGAAAACTGTCTAATCATATACTTTGACCATTTATCAACTGAGGAATAACTTGCAACCTTATGTTTGCTACAATTCTCTATATATTTTAGAAATGAGACACATATCATAACATCTAACTGTGAAGATTGTCAGAGTTCTGCTTTACTTTTAATTGTGGCTGGATCAATTTTTATTAAGGCAAAACTTTTTAATTTAATATAGTTAAAATCATTCATTTTGCATTTATGATGTATTCTCATTCTTGCTTGGTTATAAATTTCACCCCTTTCCTTAGACCCAATAGATAGGGTGTTTCTTGGGTTATTAATTTTTCTATGGTATGGCCCTTTATGTTCAAATCCTAAATGCCTTTGGACCTTATTTTGGTATATTTTGTAAGATGTTGGTCTATACCTAGCTTTTGTTATACTATTTTCCAATTTTCCCAACAATTTTTGTCAAATAGTGAGTTCTTATCCTTGAAGCTGATGTCTTTGGGTTTGTCAAGCAGCAGATTGCTGTAGTCATTTAATGTGGATTCTTTTGAACCTATTCTAATCCACTGATCCATTAATCAATTTCTTAACAAGTATCAGGCAGTTTTGATGACTGCCACTTTATAGTATAGTTTTAGATCTGATAGATCTAGGCAACCTTTTCTTTTCCATTTTTTTCAACAGTTCCTTGCTATTCTTGACTTTGTTGTTCCAGATTAATTTTTGTTTCTATTTTGTTTCTATTAAATTACTGATTGGTAGTTTGATTGGTATGACACTGAATAAATAATTTAATTTGAGAGAAATTGTTATTTTTATTAGATTATTTCCACCTAACCATGAGCTACTGACATTTTTCCAGTTATTTAGATATTGATATCAGACTTTATATGGGTGAAAAGTGCTTTAAAATTGTGCTCATACTTTTTTCTAGGTTTGTCTTGGGAGGCAGATTCCCAAGTATTTAATGTTGTCCATAGTTACTTTAAAAGGAATTTATCTTTTTATCTCTTGTTCTTTGACTTTGTTATTCATATATATATACTGATGATTTATGTGGGATTTATTTTACATCCTCTTTGCTGAATTTGTTAATTGTTTCAAGAAGTTTTTAAGATGATTTTCTTGGTTTTCTAAATATACCATCATTTCATCTGCAAAGACTGAAAGTTTTTCTTCCTCCTTGCCAATTATGATTCTTTCAATTTCATTTTCTTCTCTTACTGCTACAGCTAGATTTTCTTATTTGATATTGAAATAGTAATGGTGGCAATGGGCATCCTTGTTTCATCCCTGATGTTTTTGGAAATGTTTCAAGTTTATTTCCATTAACTACAATATTTGTTGATGATGTTAATTAGATACTATTTATTATTTTAAGGAAAACTCCATTTATTACTAACTTTCTAATGTTTTTAATAGGAATGGATATTATATTTTATTAAAGATTTTTTTCAGTATTGAGATAATCATGATTTCTGTGGTTTTGCTATTGATATGTTCAATTAGGTTGAGTATTTTCTTAATGTTGAACCATCCTTGCCTACTTGGAATAAATCCTATATGATCATGGTATATAATCCTATTAATAACTTGCTGTAGTCTCGTTGCTATAATTTTATTTAAGATTTTTACATCAATATCCATTAGGGAGATTGATCTTTAATTTTGTCTGTTTTGGCTCTTCCTGATTTAGGTATCACTACCATGTTGATGTTATAATAGGAGTTTGACCAAATTCCTCCTTCTCCTATTTTTTAAAGAGTTTATATAGAATAGGAATTATTTGCTCCTTAAATGTCTTTTAGAATTCACTTGTCGGGGCAGTTAGGTGCCATAGTTGATAAAGCACCGGCTGTGGAGTCAGGAGTACCTGGGTTCAAATCCGGTCTCAGACACTTAATAATTACCTAGCTGTGTGGCCTTGGGCCGCTTAACCCCATTTGCCTTGCAAAAATCTAAAAAAAAAAAAGAGAGAAAAAGAATTCACTTGTAATTCCATCTGGAGCTGGAGACTTTTACTTAGGTTATTTAAGTAATTCATTTCCCCTTGCATTAATCTATGCAATTTGTATTTTTGTCAATATTCATCCAATTCACTCAAGTTATCCAATACATTGGCATACAGTTCAGCAAAGTAGGTTCCAATTATCTCTTTCATTTCCCCTTAATTGGTGGTTAGTTCACGCTTTTCATTTTTGATACATGTAATTTGTTATCTTCTTTCTTTTAAATAAAATTAATTGGCTTTTTCATAAAACTAATTCATAATTTTATTTGAGAGCAATGATTATCTTGTTTTCAATTGTAGTAATCTTTCCCTTTACTTTCAGAATTTCTAATTTGATATTTAATTGGGAAACTTTAATTTGTTCTTTTTCTTGCTTTTTTTTTTACTAAAATTCATTGATCTCCCATTTCCTCTATTTTATTCATGTAGGAATTTAGATATATAAAGTTTTCCCCTTAAAATTGCCTTGGCTGCATCCCATAAATTTTGGTATGATGTTTCATTAGTATCATTTTCTTAGATATAATTATTGATTGTTTCTATTATTTGCTGTTTGGTCCACCCATTATTTAAAATCAAGTTATTTAGTTTCCAATTAATTTTTGGTTTATTTTTCCATTGGCATAATGGTACGATAAATGTGTGTTTATTATTTCTGCCTTCCTACCTCCAAACTTTCTTGATGGGGGCAGTTAGGTGGCACAGTGGATAGAGCACCAACCCTGGATTCAGGAGGACCTGAGTTCAAATGTGACCTCAGACATTAAACAATTATCTAGCTGTGCGATCTTTGGCAATTCACTTAACTCTATTGCCTTGCAAAAAACCTCAAAAAAACCCAAACAAAAAATTGAACAGAAAATTTGAGTTATTATGGGATATATTATATCTTCATTTTATATATATATATATATATATATATATGTATATATAGTACACACATACACACGCACATATATATATATATATATATATATATATATATGATGTCTTTAATTGCTTACATGAATAAAATAGAGTAAGAAGAAATCAATGAACTAAGCATACAACTAAGAGGCCCAGGATATAAAATAAACCCTCATAAATCCTCAACATTTCTATGTATGACTAACAAGATACAGCAGAAGGAGCTAGAAAGAGAAATCACATTCAAAGTAACTTTAGACAATATAAAATACCTGGGTGTCTATTTGCCAAGGCAGACTCAGAATGTCTGTGGAAACAGATATAAAACAATTTTCACACAAATAAAATCAGACAAATTAATTGGACAAGTATCAACTGCTCATGGATAGGGGCAAGCAAATATAATAAAGACAATTCTACCTAAATTAATCTACTTATTTAGTGCCTAAACAATAAAATTCCAAAGCAAATATTTTTATAAGCTAGAAGAAATTGTAACTAAATTCTTATGGAAAAACAAAAAGTCAAAACCATCCAGGGATTTAATGAAAAAAGTGCAGAAGAAAGTGGCTTAGTCTTAGCAGATCTAAAATTATACTATATAGCTTCAGTTATCAAAAGTATCTGGTATTGGCTAAGAAATAAAGTGGTGGATCAATGGAATAGATTAGGTGCAAAAAAAGGCAGCAGGAAATGATTATAGTAATCTTCTGTTTGATAAACCCAAAGAGTCCAACTACTGGGATAAGAACTCTCTCTGACAAAAATTGCTGGGAAAATTGGAAGTTAGTGTGGAAGAAATTCAGATTAGACCAACACCTCACACCCTATAACAAGATAAGATCAAAATGGGTACAGAATTTAGACATAAAAGACAATATTATAGCAAACTAGGAGATCAAGGAATAGTTTAATTGTTAGATATATGGAAAGGGAAGCAGTTTATGGCCAAGAGAGATGGAAAACATCTTTAAAAACAAATTAGATAATTTTGATTACATTAAAAAGCTTTTGCACAAACAAAACCACTGCAAACTAGATCAAAAGAACTATTGTTAACTTGGAAACAATCTTTATAACTAGTATTTCTGACAAAGGACTCATTTGTAAAATATAAAGAGAATGGAGTCAAATTTATAAAAAAAAAACAAGCTATTCTCCATTTGACAAATGGTCAAAAGATAAGCAAAGGCAATTTACAGATGAGGAAATCAAATCAAAATTCATGATTATGGATACATAGTCATATGAAAAATTGATCTAAATCATTTCTGATTAGAGAAATGCAAATTAAAGCAGCTCTGAGATAGCATCTCACACTTATAAGATTGTCTTATATGACCAGAAAGGATGATGTCCAATGTTGGAAGGGATATGGGAAATCTGGGACCCCAATACATTGTAGGAGGAGCTGCATACTCATCCAAACTTTCTGGAGAGCAATCTGGAATTATGTCTAGAAAGCAATAAAAATGTGCATACCCTTTGATCCAACAATATCACTCCTGGGTCTATACCCTGAGGAGAGATCATACAAAAGAGCAAAAACTTAACTTATACAAAACTATTCATAGCAGTCCTGGTTGTGATAGCAAAGAATTGGAAATCAAATTAATGTCCATCAATTGGGGAATGACTGAACAAATTGTGGTATATGTATGTTATGGAGCCCTATTGTTCTGTTAGAAACCAAGAGGGATGGGAAATCAGAGAAGCCTGGAAAGACTTGCATGAACTGATAATGAGCTAGATGAGCAGAACCAGAACAACATTGTACACCCTAAAAGCAACATGGGGGTGATAATCAATCTTCTTGCACTTGCTAATTCTATCAATGCAATAATCAGGGACAATTTTAGAGAACTTGCGATGGAGAATACCTTCTGTACCCAGAGAAAGAACTGTGGAGTTTAAACAAAAACCAATGTCTATTACCTTCCATTTTTTATAAAATAAAGTGTCTTATGTACTACATAATTTTGCTATATCTAATATTTTATTTTCTCCTCAAGGATATGATTTCTCACCCAACATATTCAATTTCAATTAATGCATAGCATGGAAACAATGTAAAGATTACCAGACTGCCATCTGTGGGGGATGGGGGAGGGAAGAGATGGTAGAGGAAAGATTATAAATTCAAAACCTTACAGAAAATGACAGGTAGAAATTACTATTGTATATAATTGGTAAACAAATAAAATATTAATTTTAAAAAATAGAAACACTAAGACCAATAAAAATAAATAAATGTTAGTTTTAGCAATAAGAGAAAAAATAAGAAATGGAAGGAATTAGAATAGTGAATCAAGAAACAAAACTCTCACTCTTTGCAGATAATGTGATTACATACTTTGAGAACCCTAGAAAATCAATTAAAATACAACCTGAAACAGTTAATACAAATTTGCAGGAAATAACATAAATCCACAAAAATCATGAGAATTTCTTTACATTTCTAGCAAGATTCAGCAGCAAGAAATAGAAAGAGAAATTCCATTCAAAGTATTGGTAGACAACATAAAATATTTGGAAGTCAACCAGCCAAAGAAGACTCAGAAACTACATGAAAACAATTATAAATCACCACTGACACAAATAAGATCAAATCCAAATGACTGGGGAAATGTCAATTGCTCATGTGAAGGCTGAGCTAATATAATAAAAACAACAAGTCTATCTAAATTAAATTTTTTTTAGTTTTTGTTTTTTGCAAGGCAGTGGGGTTAAGTGGCTTGCCCAAAGCCACACAGATAGGTAATTATTAAATGTCTGAGGCCAGATTTGAACTCGGGTACTCCTGACTCCAGGGCCAGTGCTCTATCCACTCGCCACCTAGCTGCCCCTAAATTAAATTCTTATTCAGTGCCATAAAATTCAAACTTCAAAAAATTTTAGTGAGCTAAAAAATAGTAACTAAATTCAAATGAATGAACAAAAGTTCAAGAATGAATTAAAACTTTTAAAAATAAAATGAATAAAAAATACAAGGGAAGGAAGCTTAGCCATACCATATCTAAAATTATATTATAAACCTTCAGTCATCAAAACTTTTTTGGTACTTAATAAGAAACAGAGTAGTAGATCAGAGGAAAAGACTAGATGCAAAATAAACAGCAATTAATAACAATAATAATTTGCTATTTGATAAACCCAAAGATTTCAAATTCTGGGATAAAAACTTACTCTTTGATAAAAAGCAGCTGGGATAATTGTAAGAGTATGGCAAAAGCATCTTACACCCTATTCCAAGGTAAAGTTTAAATGGGTACAGGATTTAGTCATAAAACTAATATTATAAGTAATTAGAAGAAGAAGGAATTGTTTACCTGTTACATCTATGAAAGGGGGAGCCAATTATGATCAAAGAAAAGATAGAAAATATAATAGACAAACTGGATACTTTTGATTACATTAAATTAAAAGGGATGTTTCACTGCAAGGAAGAATAAAAGGAATGAAGTAAGTTGTGAAATAATTTTTGCAACTAGTGTTTCTGAGAAAGGACTCATTTCTAAAATAGAGAACTGAGTCAAATTTGTAAGACAGCAAGTCATTCCCCAACAACAAACCACTTAACCCCATTTGCCTTTCAAAAAACCTAAAAAAGAAAAAAATAAATAAAAAAATCCCACATGTGCAAAAATATTCATGGCAGCTCTTTTTTTGTAGCAGCAAAGAATTGAAATTGAGGATATCACTTAATTTGGGGAATGGTTGAACAAATTTTGGTATATAAGTGTGATGGAACACTATTTTTCTATTAGATATCATTAGGAATGTGACTTCACAAAATCTTGGAAATGTTGGGCATGCTTATTATTGAGTGAAATGAGCAGAACTCGAAGAATATAACACACTAATAGTAACATGGGATGATGATCAACTATGATGGACTTGTTCATTTCAGCAGTATAATAATCAAAGACAATTCTAAATGACTTGTGAAGGAAAGTACCATCAATATCCAGAGAAAGAACTGTGGAATTTAAATGTAGACCAAAGTTTACTACCTTCAATTTTCAAAAGTTGTCTTGTGTTATACTTTTTTTCTCTCTAATGTTTTTTTTCTCTTCTGTTTGGATTTGATTCTTCTTTCTTAACATGATCAATATGTTTTACTATGATTATACAAGTAGGACCTGTATTAGACTGCTTTCTGTTGGAAAAGGGAAGAGAAAGAATGTTGTAAAACTCAGTAACTTGCAAAAAATGACAGATAAAAACTACCTTTGCATCTATTTGGAAAAACACATAAATAAAATACTTAACTTTTCAAAAATTCTAAACGTTTATGGAGCACAATTTTTCCTGTAAAGAGGATTAAATCAGATTATCTCTCTTCTAAATTTGTCTGGGAAAGTCAAAAGATGGAGAGGCATAGCACCATTTATTTTACACTTCTTCTACTATTTTCCTCTTTCACCTTCTCCCTTGGTTTCAGACCTCCAGGTTTGAGCCCCGGAGAGATTTAATATGTTGTAGATGAAATGGGAGTCACATAACTTAATTCCCCTCTCAGTGAAATGGTGCAACAAGTCTTATTATCTGCCCTATCATTGCCCCTTAAGATCCACCAAATCTTTCAGTTGACTCTGCCTCTATATCTCTAAGAATCACAGGCTTACTAAATATATGATGGCCCATTTTAATGTAAAGGTTCTTGAGTTTTAATAGATGCATTGAAGTTTAAATTTCTTTTTTCATGTAATCTTCCACAATTATAGTGTGAACTCCTTGAAAGCAAACTCCTATTTGTATACTTATTGTCTAATACATTGTAAGATTTAATAGACAGTTTAAAAATTCAGTATTCATTTATTCCTTTTCAGGCAATACCTGAAGGAGATCCAAAGACTTTTGAACTCCCAGCAGAGAGAGAAAATCTAATCACAACACCATATTGCTAGATAACTGTAATGTTCTATTCGTTTCACCACAGGAACTCAGGGTATTAGGTCATTTAGACCTACTGATCCATGATCTAAAAAGGAAGAGAAAAAATAAAGATAATAAGCAGAGACAATTGTTCTAGGCTTTCATAAAAGGAGATTATAGAAGAAAGAACCTAATAGGAGGAATTAAAGCAAAATAAGGAAAATAAAGTTATATAGGTTATTTGCCAGTATTAGCATGAGTTAAATAGATCAGAATCCAATTGTTGGCTGAAAATTTTGCACAATTTATAAGAAATAAAAAAAGGAATAAGGAAAGTCAAAGGTGTTTGGTATCTCCCTTTGGGAGCAAGGATCAGTGAATGGTATTTGATGAGGTAGAGAGAAGAAACAGAAGTATCTTGGGAACCTTACCATCCACAGGAAATCTCTAATCAATTTTGATTCTGTGCTTGGGCTTCTCCATTACAGGAGTAAATTCTTTTAGTGAGCATTCCCTTACCTTGTCTGATAGTTATAATCAAAAACTCCTTCAACACGGTTATTATTATTGTTGCAAAGAAATTCTGAATACTCTTGATCTATAGATGGAATTGATTTGTTATAAAGGAGATTGCAATGAGTTATTTTCTTCTACTGAATAAAATAATAAGCAATCCACAGTAAATTAAATAAAACTTATACTCTCAAATTCTTTCACTTAAATGTGAAATGGTAAAAAAGTGATCCAAACTTAAATAGCCTTTATGAATGCCTTCCTGTTCCTTGGCTGTTTTCACATCTAGAACTTATCCAATGTTTGATTAAGAACTTGATTAAGTATTAAGTAACCATAATTGTTTAAGCTTCCTAATTTTATTCACTTCTAATTTAATCAATTTAAACTGATTAAAAAACTTTTTCCATTAAAGAAGGAAAGACAGAAGTCTTTGTTCTTCCCAGAATTCTATGCATTCCATCTCATTTAAAATGTACTAACTTAATCTCTTAATCTATAGGTTAGGCATCATTTTTCAATTATGCTACTCTAAGAATTTTTATATTACTTTTCATGAAAAAGTGGTCAATTATTTTACACAAAAGTATATGTTTATAGTTCCACTCTGAAAAGGTTATATGAATCTATAGAAAACCATAAATTGCTTTCCTTATTCACTATGTTCTATTTTAAGGAAAGTAAGTATGGTCCTAATTTTATTGAGAATTTTATGAAAATTGTTAGAAATTAACCTTCCTCTATGCCCAAAGGGCAACAAAAATGTGCATACCCTTTGATCCAGCAATACCACTACTGGGTCTATATCCTGAAGAGATCATAAAAAGGGTAAAAATATCATATGTACAAAAATATTCATAGCAGCCCTGTTTGTGGTGGCAAAGAATTGGAAATCAAGTAAATGTCCTTCAAGTGGGGAATGGCTTAGTAAACTGTGATATATATATATGAATATATATATATACATATATATATGTATATATATCATGGAACACTATTGTTCTTTTAGAAACCAGGAGGGTTGGGAATTCAGGGAAGCCTGGAGGGATTTGCATGAACTGATGCTGAGTGAGATGAGCAGAACCAGAAAAACATTGTACACCCTAACAGCAACATGGGGACATGCTTATTTCATCAGTGCAACAATCAGGGACAATTTGGGGCTGTCTGCAATGGAAAATACCATCTATATCCAGATAAAGAGCCCTGGAGTTTGAACAAAGTTCAAGGACTATGCCTTTTAATTTAGGGGGGAAAATGCTATCTTATTGTCTGATCTTGTTATTGCTTATACTTTATGTTTCTTCTTTAAGGATATGATTTCTCTCTCATCACACTCAATTTGGATCGATGTACAACATGGAAACAATGTAAAGACTGACAAATTGCTTTCTGTTGGGGGGGAGAGAATTAAGATTGGAATAAAAATTATAAAACTCAAAATAAATAAAATCTTTAATTAAATAAAACAAATTAACCTTCTTAAAACAATCATATTGATGATGTTGATGATGTAACTGCATGGCATTTTTATAAGCACCATCTCATCCAATTTGACAAATGGAATGAATTTTATAAAGCAAATGACATAGTGGTATATTAATATTTTTGCTATAAGATAATTTCTGAATGTTGGTGGTAATCAGATTTGGATCTTCTTACCAGGTTTAGTGGGAAGGAAATAAAACTGAGGAAATTATTATCTCTTTTCAGTTTTCTAAATAAATCTGTTTTCAGTGTTTTGGTTCATAAATTATCCTACAACAATTGTTCCTTTTCTGGGTGTTTTTATAAGTCTTAAAACCGTTCAGTAAAAGGTTTCACTTACTGATCATTTTTGCCAATACTCCCATCAATTTCCCTCTTTGACACTTATTTGTCTGGTTTTTTTGAATCAATGAGGTGTAAATTACAAATTTCCCCAGAGAATCTAACTTCTTCAGTCTCCACATGTTTGGCATGTGCAGCCAGTAAGAGCAAACTTTTCTTTTAATCCTTTATATTTTCTGCTCTAGCAATAGCTCATGTATAGAGCACATATGACCTAGGAGTCACAGATGAAAATTACTGTATCAACATTTTTTTTCAGTTTCAAGGGACACTTGACTATCTAGATTATTGATTCCTTTAATGACTTTCCACTGAGCTGTCTTGGAGAAATTTTTTAGATATTTGAGGGGCAATAGTTCTATTAAATTTGATGTAACATGCAAAATTTACATTGTCAAAGTTAAAATTTCATACCATATTGGTTTGATGATTACCCTGATCAGTGATATATAAGAGGAAAACATCATAAAGCATTCTGATCTTATATATGTATGGGTATATATCCTAATTAGGGTGTATGCATCCAAACTCCTGGACACCTCTAAGCTCTTTTCTACTTGAGGGCTGACATGAATTATAAACATATATATATATATGTCTTTCTTCTTTATACAGGGGGACAAGTGAAATTTAAACATGTTTTGATTAAGAAATTTAAAATATTAATAAATTCCTATTAGTAAAAAATTTGGGGGAGTGGGATAGCAATTTTCTGAATTATGAATATGCCAGTTTGGTTTGATTTTAAATGAACAGTTGGGACTCTAGAAAAATCAGTTGTGGCCCCACCCCCTCAAAGTAAATATTTAGATATGGATTAAATTAAGATTAATTGAGATTGGGGAGGGAAAGTCATGCTACAGTTAGTTTAAGATGAACATCAAAGGCAAATGTGTAAAAAAAGGTAAGAACCTTTCCTAAGTGATAAAAAGAGGTGTTAGGTTTTCATAATCCAAATCACTCTTTAGTACAAGGGATCTACTCTTTTGTTTAAAGTACTATGTCCTTCAAATGAATAGCAGAAGTTGAAATAATCACTGCCAGAATCACTCTTGGATTGAACAAATCAAGAATTTTGACTTTTAGCCTCCATTGTTAAGGATTTATGCTATTGAATGAACTGCTATTCATTTGAGGAACATAGTGTTGAAATTCTATATGTATATTAATATCAATTTAGTTAAATTTAACTGACTAGGAAATTTCAGCATATTTACATACATATTGCATTTAGTCATAGAATAATGGAAAAATATATTCCAGCTTTTAGACAGAAAATTTTCTGTTATAATGACCCAAGGATGATTGAATTGTGATAATATTACTTCTGAGAGTAAGTGAATAGACAGCTGGGTCTGGAGTCAGGAATATGAGTTCCAGCTTGATCTTTTTTTTTTTATTTTTTAATTGATATTTTAGTTCTCCAAATACAAGTTATGAAGGTTTTTTCAACATTCATTCATATGGCAAGATAGCAGAGAGAAGACAGGCACAGTTCTAAAGTCTCCTGATCTTCCCTCATAAATATTATGAAACAGACCACGTAACAGAAATTTGATCTACAAAACCTAGAAAGAAAAGCCAGGAGAAGAAAATACACCTCAGGGTTTGTCTTCCGCAATTATGGATAAGTCCCAATGCAGATAGCGAACTCTGCCAGGAGCATGGGACCTGTGAGAGTTTGGGAGCCTGAATTAGCCATAGATTAGCCTGATTAGTGGCAGGGCTGGAGACCAGGAGCCTGAAGGCCAGATAGCCAGACCTTCTTGATCAGAGGAGGGGCTGGAGCCTGTTTGACCATAGGGGCTTGGATCAACTAGGGAGCAGAGGCATTGGTGGTATTGCTACAGTCTGGAGCTTGCCCACAGGCCTGGAGGGTGAGTTCCTGTGCAAGAGAGCTGCAGACATTGATTCCTGAGCTCCTCTGGTCAGGAGGAACTAAGAGTCCACACCTCTATTTCAGCTAAAGCCTTTTCCCAGAATAAACAGAATTATAGAATACCTCTGCCCCAGGAACAGATGTGTGAGCAATAGAATCACCTCAGCTTTCAATAGGGAGAGGGATTACCTCACCCCAGGGTAGAGTCCACCATTGATCAAAGACAAAAGTATATAACAACTTCAAACACTCCCTCTAGGCCAAGGGAGAGGACCTCAATCGAGGTCACAGACACTCCAGAGAAATCAACCAACGCTCCCTACTGGGCAGCTGGAGATATTACACTTAGTGAGCAAATCCTTTAGCAGCCCCTATTGGCCAGATGGATATATTATATTCAGTGAGTAAAGACCTGGGGATCCCAACATTAAATATTGATGAACCAGCCCCTCCCAAACACAAGGTCTTAGTAAAATGAAGAAAGGCCAGTAAATAGGAGAGTCCATAGTAAAATTCTTGGAAGGAAAAGTTCCTAATTCATAGAGACTTAGAACCTCTGAGGAGAATATGATCTGGTCTCCAGGAAAGAAAGACCTCTTTAAAGAAATAAGGAAGGAATTTAAAAATCTATTGGAAAATTTGGTAAAAGAAACCAAAGAGAAGATTAACAACTTGCAACAAGAAAATGAAATTGGACAAATGGAAAAAAGAAAATAATTCTCTCAAAACCTCAATTGTTCAAATGGAAAATTCTTTCAATAATAGAATTGATCAATTAGAAAAGGAGCTGCAAAAGGTAAACAAAGAAAATTATTTTCTAAAAAATGGGGTTTATGCAAAATAATGACTTCATTATACAGCAAGAGCCTGTTAAAACCAAAAATTAGAAAAAAAATAGAAGAAAATGTAAACTACCTCATCAGCAAAACCACTGACTTGGATAAAAGATAGAGGAGGGATAACCTGAGAATTACTGGTCTTCCTGAAAATACTGAAGAGGAAAAACTCTGGACATAATATTACAGGATTTAGTGATGGAAAATGCCCAGATATCATGGAATGAGAGGGCAAAAAAGTTCCTGAAACAATATATTGATCCCCTCCAGAAAGAGATGCTAAAATGAAAACACCAAGGGATATTGCGGCCAAATTCCAGAACTATCAGATAAAAGAGAAAATCCTGCAAACAACCAGAAAGAAACAATTTAAATATCAAGGGGCAACAGTAAGGATTACACAGGACCTGGCTCCATCAACATTAATGGATCAAAGGGCTGGGAATGAGATGTTCCAAATAGCAAGGGATCTTGGAATGCAGCCAAGAATCCACGATCCAGCAATGCTGAGGCTTCTCTTTCAGGGGAAAAGATGGAAATTTAAAGAAATGAAAGATTTCTAAAAAAACAGAGCTAAGTAGAAAATGTGGATATCAAACAGGAGGTTCGAGAGACACATGAAAAGGTTTAAAAAAAGGGAGAGGATAAAGGAAAATACCTGATATCCAATAAGATGAAACTGGCTATATCACAGCATGGGATAAAGATTCTCATAACTCTTGAGAATTGTAACTCTATCAGAGAGAATATACTTAGTGAGAAGAGATGGACACTCATGACTTAGGTAAGATAGTGCTACACAAAGGAATGAAACTGGCTATATCCCCACTTGATAGAAAGACTCTAATACCTCTCAAGAGCTATAACTCTATTAGAGAGAATATACTTAGCCAAAAGTGATGGATACTCAGGATTTTCTATGGCTCAGATAGAATGATTTAAAAATACATCCTCATTAACAGGGGGGACAGGAAGGACATGTGAGAAGGGAGGAGATTGAAAGGGCTAAATCTCATTGCATTAAGAGGTACAAAAGATCTGTTGTCATAGAGAAGAAGAAGGAAGGAGATAAGGAAGACTTGAATCTTCCTCTCATCAGGCTTGGCTTAAAGTTAACTTACAAACACACTCAGTTAACTTAAAAAATCTTACCTTCCATGTCTTAAAAGAGGAAAATGGGAGGGGGGATGGAGACAGGGAACAAGATAAAAAGAGGAACTAACAGAATGAAGGGAAGAGGGAAAAAGGGAAAGGGGAAAGAAAGGGGAGGGTGTGAATATAGGAGGGTAAGTACCCTGAAGGGGGCAGTATTCAGAAACAAAATACTGGGGAATATGGAAAAAGGGAAAAAGGTGAAAAATACAAACAGAGGGAAGATAGCATGGAGGGCAATAAAGAGTTAGTAATCATGACTTTCAATGTGAATGAGATGTATTCTCCCTTAAAACATATATGAAAAGCAGACTGTGATTAAAAACCAGAATTCTACAATATGTTGCTTTCAAAAAACTCATTTGAAGCAGAGAGATACATATAAAGTAAAGGTAAAAGGTTGGAGCAAAACATATTTTGCTTCAGCTGAAGTGAAAAAAATCAGGGGTACCAATCCATATCTCATACAAAGCAGCTGCAAAAATAGATAGCTTTACAAGAGATAAGGAAGGCAAATATATCATCCTAAAAGTTACCATAGGCAATAAAGTGATTCCAATACTGAATATGTATGTACCTAATAGGATAGCATCTGAAATTTTAGAGGAGAAGCTGAAAGAAATACAGGAAGACATAGACAGCAAAACTCTGCTAGAGGGAGATATCAACATCCTGCTTTCAGATTTAGATAAAGCAAATGATAAAATAAACAAGAAAGTAGTTAAGGCAAATAGATTGCTCAAAAACCTAGATATGACAGACTTATGGAGGAAATTGAATGTGGATAGAAAGGAATATACCTTTTTTTTCTGCAGTACATGGCACTTACACAAAATTTGACCATGTACTAGGGCATAAAATCCTAATCTCAGAAAAAGAAATTCAACAAGCCATCATCGAATTCCCTAAGAAAAAATTTCCAGAGCATAATGGATTCACAAGTGAATTCTACCAAAACTTTTAGGAGCAATTGGTTCCAATTCTATATAAACTCTTTGGGAAAAATAGGGGAAGGTGGAGCTCTTCCTAACTCCTTCCATGACACCAATATGATGCTGATACCTAAAACAGGAAGAGTTAAAAGATAGAAATAATATTATAGACCTATCTCCCTAATTAACATAGATGCAAAACCTTAAATAAAATCTTAGCAAAACAATTACAGCAAGTTATCACCATGATAATACATCATGACCAAGTAGGATTTATCCTAGGATTGCAGGGTTGGTTTAATATTAGGAAAACTGTTAATAAAATTAATTATATCAACAATAAACCTATCAGAAAGTAAATGATTATATCAATAGATGGGGAAAAAGCATTTGATAAAATATAGAACTGGGTTGGCTAGGTGGAACAGTGGATAGAGAACCAGCCCTGCAGTCAGGAGTACATGAGCTCAAATCTGGCCTCAGACACTTAATAATTACCTAGCTGTGTGAACTTGGGCAGGCCACTTAAATCCATTCTCTTGCAAAAATTAAAAACAAAAGCTAAATGCAAAATATAGCACATTCCTAGAGAGTGTAGGAAAAAATGGATTGTTCCTTAGAATAATAAACAGTATCTATCTGAAATCATCAACAAGCATTATATTCAATGGGGAAAGGCTAGAAGGATTCCCAATAAGATCAGGGGTGAAACAAGGATGCCCATTATCACCACTACTATTCAATATTGTATAAGAAATGCTAGCTTCAGCAGTAAGAGAAGAAAAAGAAATTGAAGGAATTAGAATTGATAAGAAAGAGACAAAACTCTCACTCTTTGGAGATGAAAGGATGGTATACCCAGAGAATCCCAAAAAAATCATCCAAAAAACGAGTGGAAACAATCAGCTACTTAGGCAAAGACCTAGTAAGCAAAATAAACCCTCATAAATCCTCAACAATTCTATATATGACTAGCAAGATATAACAGGAAGAGCTAGAAAGAGAAATCCCATTCAAATTAACCTCAGACAATATTAAATACCTGGGTCTATTTGCCAAGATAGACTCAGAAACTTTTTGAAAACAATTACAAAGCACTTCTCACACAAATAAAATCAGATTTAAATAAATGGGCAAACATCAACTGCTCATGGATAGGTAGAGCTAATATAATAAAAATGACAATTCTCCCAGAACTAAACAACCTGTTTAGTGCCCTATCAATCAAAATTCCAAAAAAATTACTTTAATGAGTTAGAAAAAGTTGTAAGTAAATTCATATGGAGAAATAAAAAGTCAAGAATTGTCAGGGACTCAAGGGAAAAAAGTGCAATAGAAGGTGGCTTAGCCGTACAAGATATCAAGTTATATTATAAAGCGTCAGTCATCAAAATTGTCTGGTGGTGGACCAGCAGAATAGGCTAGGTGCAATAGCAGGAAACGATTACAGTAATCTACTGTTTGATAAACCCAAAGAGTCCAACCATTGGGATAAAAACTCTCTGCCATAAAACTGTTGGGAAAATTGAAAGTTAGTATGGAAAAAACTTAAATTAGACCAACACCTCACAGCCTAGAGAAAGACAAGATCAAAATAGATACAGGATTTAGACATAAAAAAATATTATAAGCAACCTTGAAGATCAAGGAGTAGTTTACATGTCAGATCTATGGAAAGGGAAGCAGTTTATGACTAAGGAAAAGATGGAGAACATCACTAAAATCAAACTAGATGATTTTGATTACATTAAATTAAAAAGCTTTTGCACAGACAAAACCACTGTAAACAAGATCAAATGAAATGTAGTAAACTGGAAAACAATCTTTACAACTAGTATTTCTCACAAAGGACTCATTTCTAAAACACACAGAGAACTGTGTCAAACATTTTTAAAAAGAGTCATTTCCCAATTGACAAATGGTCAAAGGATATGCAAAGACAATTTATAGATTAGAAGACCAAAATTATTCATAGTCATATGAAAAATTGCTCTAAATCATTATTTATAGAGAAATGCAAATTAAAGCATCTCTGAGGTACCACTTCAAATCTCTCAGACTGGTCAATATGATCATAAAGGACAATGATCATTGTTGGAAGGGTTGTGGGAAATCTGGGACACTAATACATTGTTGGTGGAGCTGTGAACTCATCCAAACTTTCTGGAGAGCAGTTTGGAATTTTACCATAAGGGCGGCAAAAATGTGCAAACCCTTTGATCTTTTAATGGTTCTATACCCTGAAGAGATTTTGTAAAAGAGTAAAAGCATCATTTGTACAAAAAATATTCATAGCAGCCCTGTTTGTAGTGGCAAAGAACTAGAAATCAAGTAAATGTCCTTCAATTGTGGAATGACTTAAAAAACTGGTATATCTATGTCATGGAACACTATTGTTCTATTAGAAACCAGGAGGGGGCAGCTAGGTGGCACAGTGGTAAAGAATTGGAAATTAAATAAATGTCTTTCATTTGGGGAATGGCTTAGCAAACTATCGTATATGTTATGTCATGGAACACTATTGTTCTATTAGAAACCAGGATGGATGGGAATTCAGGGAAGCCTAGAGGTATTTGCATGTACTGATGTTGAACAAGATGAGCAGAACCAGAAAAACATTGTACACCCTAACAGCAACATGGGGGTTATGATCAACCTTGATTGACTTGCTCATTTCATCAGTGCAAGAATCAGGGACAATCTGAGCTTGTATGCAAGGAAGAATACCTTCTATATCCAGATAAAGAACAGTGAAGTTTGAACAAAGACCCAGGACTATCAACTTTAATTTAGAAAAAAAAACTGACATCTTATTGTCTTATCTTGCTATCTCTTATACTTTATGTTTCTTCTTTTAGGATATGAGTTCTCTCTCATCCCATTCAATTTGGATCAATGTATAACATGGAAACAATGTAAAGACTGGCAAATTGCCTTCAGTGGAGGGTGGGGTGGGGGAAGAGAAGTAAAATTAGGGGGAAAATTGTAAAACTCAAAATAAATCATACATTCATTCATATGAATATGAATAATTTTATGTTACAAAATTTCCTTCCTCCTTCCCTTCCCATCTCCCTCACCTCTGCTGTGAACAATCAGGCTAATATTGTACATGCACATTTGTTTTAAAGATGCTTACAAATTAGTCATTTTTGGTATGAGGAATGAGGATTAAAGGAAAGAAATACATGAGACTTTAAAATAACTGAATGTAGGGCAACTAGGTGGTGCAGTGGATAGAGTAACAGGCCTGAAGTCTGAAGGTCTTGAGTTCAAATTTGGTTTCAGACACTTAATAATTTCCTAGTTATTATGACCTTGGGTAAGTCACTTAATCCCTTTTTCTTGCATAAAGCAAAAAAAAAAAGGGGAATGCAGTGTTCATCAGATTCTGAAAGATTTTTGTTTTGTTTTGTTTTGTTTTCTTCTTCTTCTGGATGTGGATAGCATTGTCCATAGCTGTTCTAATAAGGTTGCCCTAGCTCTCTGAACTGCTAAGCAGCTGCATCCCTCAGCATTGTTCTCACAATGTTATTAATATGTACATTGTTCTTTTGGTTCTGCTCCCTTCATTCAGCATCAGATCCCGTAAGTCTTTCCATGCTTTTAACTATTTTTTTTTAGATTTTTGCAAGGCAAATGGGGTTAAGTGGCTTGCCCAAGGCCACACAGCTAGGTAATTATTAAGTGTCTGAGACTGGATTTGAACCCAGGTACTCCTGACTCCAAGGCCGGTGCTTTATCTTTGGATAGTGAATCAGTGTAGTGATGCCACCTAGGTGACCCATGCTTTCAACTATTTATGGTTTCTTTGAGAGACATAGTATTCCATAATATTCATATACCATAACATTCTTAAACACTTCTCAATTGATGGACATCCTCTCAATTTCCAATCTTTGTCACTACAAAAAGAACTGCTATGAATATTTTGGAACATGTGCTAAGTATCCCATTTTTTATGATTTCTTCTGGATATAGTCCTACAATTGGAATTACTGAGTCAAAGGGTATGATTAGTTTTATTGCTCTTTGTGCATAAGTCCTTATTGCTCTCCTGAATAGTTGGAACAATTCACAACTCCACCAGCAATGCATTAATGTCTCAGTGCCCCCACAATCTCTCCAACATTCATAATTTTCTTTTTATCATCTTTGTCAATCTGATAGGTGTGAGGTGATACCTCAGAGTTGTTTTACTTTTAATTGTTCTAATCAGTAATAATTTGGAACAGTTTTCATGTAATTATATTTAGCTTTAATTTCATTTGAAAACTATCTGTTCTTATCCTTTGACCATTTCTGAATCGGGGAATGAATTGCAAACTTGTGAATCTGATGTAATCTCTGTATATTTTAGAAATGAGAACTTCATAAGAACTCCAAACTGTGAAGGTTGTTTCCTAGGTTTCTGCTTTCCTTCTAATTTTAGCAGCATTGATGTTATTAATGCAGAACTTTTTAATTTAATATAGTCAAAATCATTCATTTTTGTAGTTTATAATGTATCTAGCTCCTGTTTGGTAATAAATTTGCCCCCTTTCCATAGATGCAGCAGGTAATTTCTTGGTCTGTTAATTTATCTGTCATATCATCCTTTGCGTCTAAATCCTGTACCTAATGTGAGATGTAGGTCTATGCCTACGTATTTGACTTACTATCTTCCAGTTTTCGCAACAATTTTTGTCAAATAGTGAGCTCTTATCTCAGAAACTAATGTGTTTGGTTTTGTCAAACAATAAATTACTGTAGTCATTTACTGCTATTTCTTTTGAACTTATCCTAATCCACTGTTCCATTACTCTATTTCTTAACCAGTACCAGGCAGTTTTGATGATTGCCTCTATATAGCATAGTTTTGGATCTGTTAGAGCTAGGCCACCTTCCTTTACATTTTTTCCAATTCACTTGCTATTCATGAGCTTTGTTGCCCCAGATGAATTTTGTTGATCTTTTTCTACCTTGATAAAATAATTATTTGATAGTTTGATTGGTATGGAACTTAATAAGTAATTTAATTTGTGTAGAATTATCCAATTTCATCTTGAACAATTACTAACTGTGTGACCTTGGGCAAGTTGGCTTAACTTCCATTTATCTTAATTCAGTGGAGAAGAAAATGGTAAGCTACTTCAGTATCTTTTCCAAGGAAACCTCCTGTAAAGTATTGGCTTGACATGGTGTATTGAGTCACTAAGAATTGGACACAACTCATTGGATTGAAGAACAATGATATTACTCCCAAGGAAAGGTTCTACTAAAACATAAAATTTTATCTCTTGCTTTTTAATCTAATACATAGTTTAGAACCATTTAAATTGCCCCCAAGGATTGCCTTACTCATTTTTTAAAAAGGAAATCAAACTGACATAGTAAAATTTGAGCCATTGGGAGCAAAGTTAGAAATTCTCAGAGTTGCCATCCAAACTTTCCTACTAATAGAAACATCTCAATTAAATCACAAGAAAATTTCATTTGTTCCCCATTAGATCTCATGGGGAAAGCACTTATTATATATATGTGTATATATATATAGAATTAAAATGCCTTCATGGTGATTTTTATTTCTTCCTATCCTACATTTCAACATCTGTGCTTCTCTTGCCTCATTCATATTTATTTATCTTTCTATATTTCTTGTTTTAATCATCCATTCACCTAATTTTGGGGCAGCTTCCAATTCTTGCTGAACTCTTTCATTCTTTTTTTTAGGTTTTTACAAGGCAAATGGGGTTAAGTGGCTTGCCCAAGGCCACACAGATAGGTAATTTGAACTCAGGTATTCCTGACTCCAGGGTCAGTGCCCTATCCACTGTACTAGCTAGCTGCCCCTGCATTCTTTCATTCTTACCCACTTTGATTCCTTCTATATGAATAAACAATGCTATAGTAACAGAACTCAGTAATGTTCCCAGTGAAAAGGTCATGGAATTCCCTTTCCATAAAATGCTGCCTGGTAATGTATGCATCTGTTTTTATAGAAATTAAAATATTTTATAGTGTTGTGACCTGCAGCCTAACACCAAAGCTCTTTTTATTTGGTTTCAAGCCATATTATGGGTTTCTCACTAGTAATATTTTTGACTCATCTTATTTATCTTCACCCTTTCAAATGAATAACATCTTATTTTGATTGGTAATAGCTCTCTTCTAAGGGTATTTAATTCTCCTGAAACCATTAAACTAACAAGGTCCAGGACACAGAGCTTTAATATTTCAGTGTAGTTGTGATTCTTTCAAACGTGAGTATTCCTTACTCATTTCAAAGAAAATGTAAGACACACAAGTTTAGAGAATTCACCAGAGGTGTTCCTAATGGGCTATTTGTGCATGACCTGTGGTAGAGCATTCTGAGTACATATGATCTGTTCAGCCACAGTTGGATGTACTATAAGACTCTGAGATAATGATGTCATTTCTAAATTCTTCGCAAGTGAAGGATAATAACCAACCAACCAACCAACCAACCAACTCCTTATATTAATGCATTTGGTAAGTTAACCACATATGCATAAAATTTCAGAATAAAAATGATTGCATGAATCATCTAGGCCAACCTATACTCAAAGGATATCTGCTATTCTATGCCAAAAAAAAAACCTGATCATTAGGTATTGTCCATAGGCTAGTTCTTGTAATGAGGAAGATTTTCTTGATAGTAAACCTAAATTTTATTCTTCTCAAGTTTCACCAGGTGTTTCTAATTCAGCCTGTAGTGCTAAATAGGATAAATCCAAATCTTCTTCCATTACATAGCCTTTTAAATACTTGAATAAAACTATTATGATATCCCTTATTTTTCTCAAGAACAAAAAGTATGGGTACAGGGAATTACAGAGTAAGAAGAAATCAATGGGAGCTCTGAAAGCCTGAAGGCCCAGAAATGTCATTCTTGGCGTAGTGGAATTAGGGAACAGTGTTTTCAAGCATCATTGAAGTTCTCAAAAAAAAAAAAAAAAGAAACCCAAGTTATCAGCACCCATGTAGAAAAAATGCACCAAACTACTAATAAAGAAATGCAAATTAACACAAGTTGGAAGATCCACTTCGCATCCATCAAATTGCCAAAGATGAGAACAAATGGAAAATTACAATTAATGGAGAGGTTATGGGGGTTCAGGCACAATAATGCACTGCTGGTTAAGCTATGAATTGGTTAAAACAGTCTAGGAAATAAATGTGGAATTTTGACATTAACTCATGAAATTATGCATATCCTTTGACAAAAAATCACTGTTACAAATACACCACTAGACATAAAAACATGCATGCATGTATGCATATTTTTGTATATGTATATGTATGTATGAGTGTATTTGTATATGTTAAACCATTCTATAAATACTTCTATTCATCAGTTTTCTCTAGATGCAGATAATACCTTTAAATGTCTTTGCAGCTATTTTGAGTATTTATAATAGTCAAACTGACAGAGGAAGAAAGAAGAAACAAAATAGAAAAAAAAGAAGGAATTTACATAATAACTTTATTAGATATTTAAATAGAATTCCATGTTTTATATAATATTTTCATGTATAATCATCTTTTTAAAATATTCTATACTGTGCTTATATTACATAAAAATTAAATAAATAAAAATTTGAAAAGGAAAGCACTCATGTTAAAACAAATATTTCTAGTAGCACTTTTGATTTAGCAGGAAATTCTAATAAAATGAGTAACAACTGACTGAAAAATTGATTCATGAATGTAATATAGAATATTATTGCGCCATAACCAATGACAAAAGGAATAATTTGAGAAATTCTGTATGAACTGATTCAGATTAAAATGAAAAAATCAAGAGAAACATTTATCCAATGATTATAACATTATAATGGGAAATAATTTTCAAACATTTAAAACTATTTATCAGTTCCAGGAGAGTGATAATGAAGTATGTGTTTCAATTCTTGACAGATAAAAGATGGATTGAAGGAGCAGAGTGAGTATCATCTTCAGATATGACAAATAGGTGAAGTTATTTTTGTTGACTATATTCATTTTTTTATGAGAAGACTTTTACTGTGGAGGGAGGGATATACAAAAGATATCAGTGGATTTGAGATGGGAAATGAAATAAAATAGTTTCAATGAAACTTTTTTTTAAATACACAGAACTGAGAAGTTCAAAAGATGACACAGACAAGCAAGGCAATGGTGGTGTTACTATTTTAAATTTAAGATAAACTTTGAAAACATTATGTATAAATAATAGTTATTTATGGATTCCCATGCATTCCATTTTTATATAATAAATAATTTTTGATTTTCATGATGTCTCAACCAAAAAAAAAAAGAAAAAAATTCAAATATATTTTTAGGAACAAACATCACTAAAACTAAAATGAGAAATATAAGATGATTGTAAAACACCAAAGGAGTATGTAGATTTTTTATGCATGTGAATGGGTAGTAATAAGCAAGATAATAATAGTTAAGTAAGATCTCTGTGAGGCTACTGATTGCATATAAGTCCATTCTAAATCTTTTCATTTTGCACAGAGAATGAGACTGATAACAAATCTCTTGAATTCCACTTGACAGAAATTAATCTTTTTTCCAAAGTCTCAAAGTTTCTTCAACAAACCTCCTTAATGAATATCATTTTATACTATAGCTAAATAAATCTTTTTGTTAATTATTGAATGAACTTGAGTATCTCATGTCCTTCCAATAATGAACATAAACTACTAGGTTAAAGTCCTGGATAAGACCCAGCCCTTATCTAAATCCTCAGTTGACAGAGGGTCTTGTTGTTTTGTTTTGTTTTTATTTTTGTTTTAATCATGGAGAGACTTGAGAAAGTCTATAAATAACAGAGCATAAAGAGAGACTGAAAACTGCCAAAGTAATTTCTTTTTAGAAGAAACTTGAAATTTTAATAGTAATTGTCAAGGGACAGAGATGATTCATGTGATTTTGTTTAATTGTATAGGGAACATCTTCATGAAGGTTAGCATGCAGGTTAACAGATTTTTCTAAGTTTACTTTCAGAGAATTTCTCAGACAACTAAGAGGTGAGGTGACTTGCCCAGGGTCACACAGCTAGTATATGACATTAAAAAAAGGCACTAGAACTATTGTGCCTGGCATCAAGGTTGCTTCCTGTTCACTAAGTTATTAAACATTTTGCTTGACTAAATGTTGCCTTATACTTTCCTTACATAATAACTAAGATTCTTTGATTATCCTTTCCCAGGGGATATTTGTAAGCACAAAAGTTATAAAATGAAATTTTTACTGTCTTTCACCTTTTTTTGTTAGAATAACTGTCAGCAAAGAAATACAAATTCCTCTTCATTTTCTGAAGACTCCAGAATACTTTACAGAAACATCTATTTTTATTCATACTTTACATTGGAGATTAAGTTAAAACCAGATTTTTGACATTTAAGGAAAGTACCTTAAATAAAACAATTTTTCTTTACTATTCAACTAGGGAGATTAGATTTCGATTTCTACTCAAAATTTATAATCATTTAAGTTTCAAACAGGTGCCCATTTTTTATTATCACTGTTGTTTCTAAATGTTAATCTTTTCTTCTTATTCTCACTTTATGACTTTTTTCTTCTGACATTTTCACTGTTAATTTTCCTGATCATTTTAAAGCAAAGATCAATAGCACATAGAATTATTCTTCTTTAATTGAAATCAAATACAAAACATATATTAAAACTGCTAATTCTTGATTTGACCTACTAATGGAAGACAAGGCCAGAATAGTATGATTCTCTCTTTATCCACACCTAAATCTACTGGATCCCAATAAAAAAATGATAATCTTTAGTTCTCTGATTAGCAATTTTTTATTTTATATAAAATGACTATTTTTTTTCAAATTGCTTTTGAACAATTTTGGCAGGAAATAGACAACATTTTCACAGTATAAAATAAATTTCACATCATTTTCCTGCATTGCATCAAATGATTGCAGTGTTCATCAGATTCTGAAAGATTTTTGGGTTGTTTTGTTTTGTTTTCTTCTTCTTCTGGATGTGGATAGCATTGTCCATAGCTGTTCTAATAAGGTTGCCCTAGCTCTCTGAACTGCTAAGCAGCTGCATCCCTCAGCACTGTTCTCACAATGTTATTAATATGTACATTGTTCTTTTGGTTCTGCTCCCTTCATTCAGCATCAGATCCTGTAAGACTCCCAAAGAGTCCAGCTCTTGGGCTAAAAACTCTCTCTTCAATAAAAACTACTGGGAAAATGGGAAGTTAGTATGGAAGAAATTTAGATTACAACAACACCTCACACCATATACCAAGATAAGACCCAAATAGATACAGTATTTAGACATAAAAAACAATATTATAGGCAAACTATAATATTAAAGACTAGTTTACCTGTCAGATCTATGGAAAGGGAAGCAGTTTATGACCAATGAAAAGATAGAGAACATCATTAAAATCAAACTTGATAATTTTGATTACCTTAAGTTAAAACGATTTTGCACAGAATGTAACCACTGTATCCAAGATAAAAAAAAAAATATATGACAAACTGGGAAACAATCTTTACAACGAGAATTTCTGACAAAGGACTCATTTCTAAAATATACAGAGAACTGAGTCAAATTAAAAAAAAGAACCATTCTCCAATTGACAAATGGTCAAAGGATATGCAGAGACAATTTACAGATGAGGAGATCAAAGCGATCCATAGTCATATGAAAAATTACTCTAAATATTTACTTATTAGTGAAATGCAAATTAAAGCATCTCTGAGGTACTACCTCACACCTCTCAGACTGGCATATATGACCTAAAATGACAATGATCATTGTTGGAAGGGTTGTGGGAAATCTGGGATACTAATACATTGTTGTGTTGCTGTGAACTCATCCAAGCTTTCTGGGGAGCAGTCTGGAACTATGCTGAAAGGGCAGCAAAAATGTGCATAACCTTTGATCCAGCAATACCACTACTGGGTCTATACCCTAAAGAGATTATGAAAAAGAGTAAAAGCATCACTTGTACAAAAGTATTCATAGCAGCCCTGTTTGTGGTGGCAAAGAACTAGAAATCAAGTAAATGTCCTTCAATTGTGGAATGACTTAAACTGGTATATCTATGTCATGGAACACTATTGTTCTATTAGAAACCAGGAGGGGGCAGCTAGGTGGCACAGTGGATAGAGCACTGGTCCTGAAGTCAGGAAAACCTGAGTTCAAATCTGACCTCAGACACTTAATGATTACCTAGCTGTGTGGCCTTGGGCAAGCCACTTAACCCCATTGACTTGCAAAAAAAAAAAAGAGAAAGAAACCAGGAGGGAGGGGAATTAAGGGTAGCCTGGAAAGCTTTGCATGAATTGATGCTGAGTGAGATGAGCAGAACCAGAAAAGCATTGCACACCCTAATCCCAACATGGGTGTGTTGATCAACCTTGATGGACCTGCTCATTCCACCAGTACAACAATCAGGGACAATTTGGGGATATATGCAATGGAGATTAGCATCTGTATCCAGAGAAAGAACTGTGGAGTTTGAACAAAGACCAAGGTCTATTACCTTTAATTTAGGGGGGGGAAAGTGATATCTTTTTATGTAATCTCCTTATCTCTTATAATTTATTTTTCTTCCTTAGGGATATGATTTTTTTCTCATCTCATACAATTTGCATTAATGTTTTACCCTGGAAACAATGTTAAGACTGGCAATTTTCTTCTGTGGGGGGTGGGGGAGGGAAGTAAGATTAGGGGAATAACTGTAATACTTAAACTAAATAAAATCTTTAAAATGGGATATATAAAATAAAGAAATAGAGCAATTGATCAGTGCATTAGAATAGGTTCAAAAGAAATTTCAGTAAATGACTACAGCAATCTACTATTTGACAAAGTGAAAGACATCAGCTTCTGGAATAAAACCTCACTATTTGACAAAAATTGTTGGTAAAACTGGAAAATAGAATGGCAATAACTTGGCATAGACCCACACTTACGCCCTATACCAAAATAAGATCATAATATATCCAAGATTTAGACATAAAGGGTGACACCTAGATAAATTAGTAGACCAAGAAATATTCATCTATCAGATCTGTGGAAAGTGGATAAATTTATAATCAAACAAGAAGTAGAGTACATTATATATTGCATAATCAATGTTTTTAGCTATCTTAAATTAAAAAAGGTTTTACACTGATAAAATCAATGCTGCCAAAATTAGAAGGAAAGCAGAAAGCTGGGAAATAATCTTCACAACTAGGAGTTCTGATAAAGTTCTCATTTCTAAAATTTATAGACAATTGCATCAAATTTATACGTTTGTCAGTCATTCCCCAATTGATAAATGGTCAAAGATATAAATAGTTTTAAATGAAGATCCCAATGCTCTATATAATCATATAAAAATGCTCTAAATCATTATTGATTAGAGAAATGCAAATCAAAAGAACAATGTGGTATCACCTCACATTTATAAGATTAGCCAAGATGAGAAAAAAGGGGAAATAATCAATGATGGAAAGGTTGTGGGAGGATTAGGACATTGATGCATTGCTGGTGGGATTGTGAACACATCCATCCTTTCTGGAGGGCAATATGGAACTATGCCCAAAAAGCAATAAAACTATTCATACTTTTTGACCCAGTAATTCTAATTCTCCATCAAGAAGAAATGATTAAAAAAAGGGAAAAGCTCTAGATGTTCCAAAATATTTGTAGAAGCTCTTTTTTAGTGTCAAATATTTGGAAACTGAAATGAATGGCTCAACAAGTTATGGCATGTAAATATTTTGGATTCTTCTACTTCTATAGGAAATTGTAAATGGTCAGACTCTAGAGAAGCATGGAATGATTTACAGTATCTAATGTTGAGCAAAGGAAACAGAGCTAAGAGAACAATGTACACATTTACAACAACATTGTGAGATGATCAACTTTAATGAAGCAATTCCTCTCAGTGGTTCAGAGAGCTAGAACTATCAAATTAGACTGACTATGGATAATGTTATCCCATCCAGAGGAAGAAAAAGAAAAGAAAAATCAACCCTTCAGAATCTGGTGAATACTTTATAAAAATTATCTCTTTTTTATCTGTTTCCCTTAATCCTAATTCCTCATACCAAAAATGAGTATTATGTAAACATGTTTATCCAAAACATGTATGTGCAATGCTAGCCTGGTAGTTCGCTGCTGAGGAGAGGGTGGTGGGAAGGAAGGGTGTAAGAAAAATTTCGTAACTTAAAAATATTCATGTGTTTATGAATGAAAATAAATTAATTTTTAAAAAAGAAATTAATATAAAAAGAAAAGAAAAAATTTCCATACTTAAGGTAAAATCCTCTTAAAAGAGGAATCATTATGAAAGCATGAATTGCCATTTCACACTATTTACTTTTTCTAAAAAACTATGTGATAAAACTACACACCTTTTCAAAGCTACTCTGTGTTTTTATTCTTCATTCTGAGTTTACTTTTATTCTATGCTGTGCACGTTTTCCTCCTTCCCTTTCTACCCCACATTTATATATGCATAGATATTATATAAAGCTTCTGTTTATCAGTTCTTTCATTGAAAATGGACACTATCTTTCTTTATAGGTGCTAGTTAATTTGAGAATTTATAATACTAAAAATTACTTAGTCATTCAGAAATATTCTAACTCATTTTGAAATTATAATTAGGAGCATATTGATATCTCAGTGTACCATAGCTCTAAGAAAAATAA
Source organism: Macrotis lagotis (assembly GCF_037893015.1). Classification (NCBI taxonomy): domain Eukaryota; kingdom Metazoa; phylum Chordata; class Mammalia; order Peramelemorphia; family Peramelidae; genus Macrotis; species Macrotis lagotis. The sequence continues at coordinate 200,462,482 of NC_133663.1, forward strand.
TTCCAAAGTAATGCCAAACTATTAAAAATGAACATTTATAATTTTATAACATTATAAACAGAGAATATGTGGATTTTTTATGAAATTTTAATGTCTCCCTTGTTGGAAACCAAATGAACATCATGTTTCTTTTTTATCATTAATTCTCTGATTTTCCTCTCCTTAAAGACAAATTCTTGCATAGACTCCTGCCTGTTTTAGACATGGTTCAATTGCTCATCTTAAGCCCCCCACACACAAAATTCTGTTCCTGCAAATTCAGAAATAATAGCCACACATCCTTCCAAGTTCTTTTAGACACTTTTCTGTCTTTTATTACAATTTTATATTGCTTTCTCTGCATCATAATTAGTTTTCTTTTGCTTCATTTGACTGGCATTCCAGTGAATCATCAAACAATTTTTCTTCTAAATATTTAACTGGGAAACCAGACAAATAAACAAACCATTATATTCCCTTAGTGACTTTAAGGATGGATCTTAAATTATAACAAAAAAATCTGTATTAATACTTTTTTTATTGAATACAGAATGGAATTAAATTATTCAGCATAGTGGGGGATAAAGTAAATAGCCAGATGTGGTCAACAAGAAGAGATTTAACCTGACTTCAATTAGCTGTGGTCCAAAAATAACTAAGGAATCTTTGTAAACAAAATGAGATGATGCTAGCAGAGATCCTGCTTTAGTTACAATAGAATTATCCCATGTGATTTTCATTTTCTTATTAAAGAATAAATGTTTCTTATTGTCTTACTTGAATAGTCCAGACTCTCCTTTAGGCATCAAAGATAAGATTTTTCTTGAATTGTTCAGTTAATCCAATAAGTTTCCTTAGCTAGCATTCTTTACTGTAAAATGTAAATTTACATAATTTAAATATATAAATCATAAAAATTTTAAAATATAATATAATGATATAATAATATACAATATAAAGCATAATAATTTAAAATATAAATAAGAAAATCCAACTGTCTTCTATCTCTCTCCAACATGATTCTGATTGTATTGGAGGATCTCTAAAGACCAAAGGAATAGATACCAAGCAATAAACATAATCATTTAGTACTCTGGAGGGGAAGTTCTTTAAGGAAAATCTACTAATAAATGACGTTTTAAAGCATTTCTGTTTTGATAGAACTACATTTACAATTTTCTCCAAAAGACACTCAGGTATTATTGAAAGAAGAAAATAAGCAAATGGTTTGGTGGCTTATTAGATAAAAAAAAAGTTTGTTGAAGCAATTTGGTGAAGCAATTTTTAATGAAATATATTGACTAATAAAAAAAATAATGATTCTTGTTATTTTGTTTACCCTTAAAGGAGCAATACTCTTATTAGAGTTCAAAATCATGATCTTATGTGCTATGGTTTGTTACAGAGTAATTATATTCACTATTTGTTTTCAGATTTTTTTCCTGTGTGAACTTAAATCATACTAAAATTATATGTTATAAATAGAAAAAAGATACATGAATCATATGGAATTCTTACATGAATCCCAGGGATTACTATTGTAATGATCAGTCTCTAGAAATCATGAAGTCATTTACAGAATCTGATACTAAGGGAATAGAACCATGAGAACAATGTACACATTAACAATAACATTGTGAGATGAACAACTTTGATGGAAGCAGATCCTCTCAGCAGTTCAGAGAGCTAGGACAACTGGATTATACCAGCTATAGACAATGTGATTCCCAATCCAGAGGATGAAAAACTAAACAAAACAAAACACACACACACACACACACACACACACACACACACACACAAACACATCCCAATCCTTCAGAATCTGATGAATATTTTAAAAACATTATCTCTTATGTATCTCTTTCCCATAATCCTAATTCTTCATACTGAAAATGACTAAACTATAAACATGTTTATCAAAAATGTGCATGTACAATGCTAATCTGACTGTTTGCTACTGAGAGGAGAGGAGGGGGAAGGGAGGGTGGAAGGAAATTTTGTAACTTGAAAATATATATATGCATATGGATGAAAATAAATAAGATGGAAAAGAAAAAATGGGGTTGAACATCTGGTTATTTTTTTAAGTACTACATGTTCTGAAAATTTGTCAAACATTCTTTTAAGAGAAGAAAGAATGAGTTGTATACAAAGATGTTTGCTTTATATTCTCAAATAGTCCTATTAAATAGTCCTAATATAGTCCAAGAATTAGAGTATTACAAAGATTGCGATCATAGCACAAACAGACTCTGAGATTTAGTAAAGTCAAGAGTAATGGTTGAGTAATGTTATTACTTCCATGTAAAAAAATCAAAAGATACTTTAATCATCTGTTCATACTTGCTTTCAGTTCCACATGTGAAAAGTTTTGTAGAGTATTTTGAGAGAAAATGTGAAATCTCATTAGATCATAACTGTTTTCTAACAAGTTCCCTTGAAAGGGACTATATAAGTAGTATGTTGTCACTAGACTTATTAGAAATGAAATTTGTTATTTTTCCTAAGTAAAAAGAAACATTCATGGTGCAGTTTGGGGTTTTTATGGCCAGTTTTATATTAAGAGGCACTTGATTAAATTATTTTTAAAGGATAGAAGGAAATTATTTTATGTTTTTTTTCATCGCACCTTGAATAGTCTTTTTTTAACTGAACATAAAATATCATTAGGATGTCCCAAAGGACAAGAACTTGATCATCCAAATGATACACTTTTCATTTTAATGTAGACTTCACTAAAGTGGTTTCAGAAGCACTAGAATCGGAATTCTTTTAAATAGATGGCAATGGTATTTGACATGAATAGACAGATAAAATCATAGCAATAAGGATGCCTCCTGTGATTTAATTGGTAAATAGAATTCCTGGATGCAAAAATGTCCTTTATTAATGATGGTAGGGAACATCTATGCCACTTAGAGAATTACCTACAGTCCTGACATTAAGTTCCTTGTCATGGGTCATATAGCCAGCACTTGTCAAAGAAGTAACTTGCACCCAAGTCTTCCTGGCTTCAAGGCCAGCTCTCTAATTATTGGGCAACACTATGTCCTAGAATCATAGAATTGGAAATTTATTCTTAAAAATGACTTCAGTGATCACTTAATTTTACCCTGATTCCAACCCATATATTATGGATGAATTATAGAAGCCCAGATAAATTGTGTTTTTCATAAAATCACAGTTAGGCAAATCAGAATCTTAGTTCTTTGCATTTTACTACTACTACTACTACTACTACCGAAAAGTGTTCCTTCTATAGATCTATTCCAATTTTACTTATTCAAAATGAATGTTTTACTTTGCACAAAGATGAGCACACACTTGCTAGGGCAGAACATATTTCTCAGTAGAAAGGGTATTTTTTAAGATTCAAATATATTCAGTATTTAAAGAGGACTTGATAAAGTTGAAGTCTGCTTCCTTGTCACTACAAAGTTTTGATCTCATTGGATGTTTTTTTACTCTGGAAGCAACATGAATTGGATTCATGTATACTTAGACAAAAGTTATCATGGGCTATATTAACTCTATACCTAATATCCAGATAAAAATTAAAATTTAATATTTATCACATCTTCAAATATTCGTGTTTGACATTACATACAAAAGGTCCATTTACCGTATTTTTTTCCTATGTTGTACACTAGCTTTGAAAATAGCAACAACATGTGAGGAGTGGGATTGAGAGAAGAGGAGAAGCAAAACTTCTGAGGTCAGCCAGATTGTCAGGGATAAATGACATAACTTGTAAAAAAAATTAAATGTGCTTAAAATATCTTTATTTTTAAAATCAAGCTTTCATATCCTGATGCTAAGCTGTCCTTCAATGATTTATGTCTATTTTGACTGATATTTTCTTGACTGTTAGCTAATTTTTTCATAGAGAAATTGGTAGATTAAGGGGTCCTTTTCCCATATATCAGGAATATATATACTAAAAATGTTTTTGCTATTGAGAAATTTTAAAAAATCATTTCAAAAATTATACTTCATAGCCACTTTATTTTTATTGAATTTGAAATTTTAAAGGACCTGCTACTATACTCTCTCAAGTAAATTCTATTTTACTGAGAACCAATTATTTGAGTTTTTAAAATTTTGTAGAAACATTCATGTAGTAAAGATTTTGACAAATACTCATCACTTTTATTTTATGAGAATTACAATTTTCTTTCTCAGCTGAATTTTTAAGGGGGAAAATAAATGGATTATACCATAATCAATGTTTCAACTACATCCTTAAATTTGTTATTTATAAATTGCTTAATGTTGTTATTTTGTTTAATAATTATTTTCATATTTATCAAATTAATACTATAAACACAGAATTGATTCACTATACTTTATTTTTCATAAAATATATCTTATAGAACAGTGCTATAAAAGAATAAATGTCATTAAAACACTCATCTTTTTATTTCAATTATTTTTCTAGAAATTTGCTTCGTGTAAGTGAAAATACACATACATACATGCATATGTACAAGTTTATACACATATGTGTAGAGGAAGCATAGGATCAATAATATTTTATTGCATTTATTTTAATTCATTATTTTATCTGGGTATTTTGTCATAAATTAAATGTTTAATTACTGATGATTTTGGTTTTGTATTTAATTATCAAATTTTAGTGGTAGAAGAGATTTTAGAAATCATTTGTCTACTTTTCTCATTTTATAATGACACATAGAGTTCCTTTTGTCTACATTTATTTTGTATATGGCAAATAGAGAGGACCAAATGTCTTGCAAAATGTTGTTTCTTGTTGACATTAGAGCACAATCAAACTAACTTCATCTGTTTATTCATTTCCTTTCTAATGAAAGCCTATTATAAGTCATCTTCCTTTTATCTAAAATAATTGAAAATGAAAATGTCAATATGAATATGGTTCAGTTCTCCACTGACATGTAAACTTGTTGATTTTTTTGGACAAAGATTATTCTAAGAACAAGCAATTAAATTAATGTTTGCAGATGGCTTTGATTATTAGTTCCTTCTGTTCCTTTTTCCATTACTCCATTACTACTAGTCTAAACCAAAAGGTGCTACATAGGACAAATGTTCATTTTGCTTTTTATGTTGATTCTTAAACAATTGAGTGGGATGCAGAGAAAATAGACATGGATCGAATAGCTTGAATTCAAATTTTGCTTTTACTATTGACTATCTGTGTAATCATATGCAAATTGCTCAAGTTCTCTGTTACTTGGTTCCTTTGTGTGAAAAATAAGTATATTTGACTAGATGACCTTGAAGTCCCATTCAGCTCTAATTTTATCATATCATGTCTCTGTGCTTCAGTTTACTCATATATAGAAAATAAAGTTGAATTAGATGTTCCTTCTAGTTCTAGTATCCAATAATTCTATGATCTTTAAAAATACCAATTATTATATTGACTCTATTGGAATTTAATGTGTAAAATACTTCTAAATGATGTCTACCATGTTAACATCATACTGATAATTTCATCTCTTCATTCTTTTATCATCAGTCACATTATTTTCATTCTATATAATCATTTCTGTGGACTTAAATTAAATATTACTTTTTCTATGGTCTAACATGCTTGGATTTTGCGATAGCTATTTTATACTTATAGGACTCCAAATATGAATAAGCCAAAGTCTTTGCTATGATGTTTTCTCACTGACATGTATTTTCTCTCCTATAGAGGGAAAGGAAAATTACCTGAATAAAATAGCACTATATTTTAGATGAATGAGTATTTCCTACCTTCTTCTGCCCTTCTTACAAACAGGCATGAATGAAGTGGATCTGCTCTTTCTTCCTCTTTTCTTGATATACTGAAATAAACTGGTAAGTCATTGTCACTCCTTCCCCTCCCCAAAAAACAGCAGTTGTTCAATGCTGCTGTGTTATTGACAAATTTATGAAGCATTTGGTCATGTGAGCCCTAAAGGAAGCATTTAAATGAAAAAAGTGACCAAGAACCAGTGATATAATATTTGTCCCTATCAGATAAGGAATAGATTTCTTATGGGAGATTCCAATCAAAACTCTTTCTCCATTTTATATTCTCTCCCTGGCTTGAAGAATTGCTACTATATGACTTTTTCTAGTTTCCATTTTTTCCAAGTGAATTTTTCCGCCAAAAGCTAAAAGCAGAATTCATTTAGATTAAGTTGTCAGTGACATAAATCACATACATTTTTTCATTAAAAAAGGATTTATGCTATAAACAAGTTTTACATTTTCAGTCTCCCTTTTGTAGCATTCTTTTTTATTCAAAGATTTCACTTAATTCATCTTTTTTTGTATCTGAAAGTACATATTTCCTATTAAAAAATGAACAAGACCTTCCTTTTAGTCTTCTTCTACCTTTCTGCACAAGCTGTAAGAATGGTTCAGCTTAAACTAAAAAATATTTATAACAACTTGAAAGTGAAATAAAAAGCAAAAATATGTAGGCTAATTATATTTATGTGAAAGAAAGAACCCTGGGCTAGAAGTCAGGGGGTCTGAGGTGTCTTGTTGATTTTTGAAACTTATTAGCTCTGAGATCCTTAGACTGGTCAACTTCAATTTCCACATTCAGTTCAATTCATTTCATTATACATTTCTTAAGTTACCAATATGTATCACTTCAAACAGGTTCTTCTCTACCCTCATAAAGATTTCAATCATATAGATGAATTCTCATACAATAAACATAAAAAATAGATGTAACACATTTTCACAGGCAAGAGAAAACCCAAATTACCAATTGAGGTAATCACATATCAATAAACATTAAGTATTTTACTATGTGCCAGAAACCATGGTAAACATTGGAATCACAGAAGGCTGCTTGCAGAGGTGATATTAGTTTGCTTTTGTGTTGAATTTTTGTGGGCAATGGGTCACACAGGTGGCACAGCTAGTAAGTATCAAGTGTCTAATATTAGATTTGAACTCAGGTCCTCCTCATTTCAGGGTCAGTGTTCTATTCATTGTGCACCTAGTTGACCTGCCCCCCCACAGAGGTGATATTTAAATAGATATTAAAAGGGTGGATAGAATTTCAACAATCAGAGATCATAATAGAGAAGGCATTCTAAAAGTAGAAGTGTCATGGCCAAATGTAAGAATCAAAGAATATGCAGGATATGTATTGGAGATTATCTTGTAGATGTGGTGATAAATATAAAGATTTCTATGCCAGGTCAATAGATTTTACTTTATTTGGAAATTAAAGGGAATTATTATTCAATTTAGTAACAAGCATTTATAGAGAAAATAATGGGAAATTGAATACTAAACACTGAGGAGAAATAAAGATAGAATCTTGTCATTAGGGAGCTTTCTTTCCACTAAAAGTGTATAACTACTTACACAGATATCTATGAAGCAAAATTGGTCTGGATCTATGATTTCTTCAGTGGATATACTCCAAGGTTTTCATCCCTTAACCAGAAAAGTCTAGCAATTATCAGTAATATGTAGGAAAGCTCCCTGGGGAACCAAGGAGTCAAATAATGTGCTCATGTTCATACATCAAATACCTCAGAAGTAGATTTTGAATATTAGTTTTTCTGACTTCTGAGACACTCATTAGAATTTCTTTAACACTACAGCTTATAATGCAAAAAGAATAAAAGAAAAGAAGAAGAAGAATATAAACACATAGCATAAGTAAGTTATAAAATATCATATGAGGATAAAAACTCTTCTGTCTGGAAAAATCAGAAAAAAATTTAAGTAGATTATCATAGGATCATAATATTTCATTGGAATAAGCATTAGAGTACCCATCAATTGAAGAGTGACTAAACAAGTTATAGTACATGAATACTATGGAAAATTATTGTTCTATAAGAAAGCATAAATGGTTGGACTCTAGAGAAGCATGGAATGAGTAGAGAATCTGATGCTTAAACTTCTGACCAAGATGGCGGAGAGAAGACAGGCACAGTTCTACAATCTCCTGATCTTTCCCCATCTATGATATAAAACAAACCTCTTAACAAAAATCTGATCCACAAAACCCAGAAAGAAAAGCCAGGAGAAAGAACATGTACCTCAGGATTTGTTTTCTGCAGTCCTGTTTGAGTCTGGTGCAGAGGGCGGATCAGCTGCAGATCAGACTGATTAGCTGGGGGGTTGGAGCCCGGGAGCCTGAAAGCCTAAGAGCCAGACCTGCTTGATCAATGGGGCTAAAGCCTGTTCCACCACGGGGACTTGGGTCAACTAGGGAGCAGAGGCATTGGTGTTGGTGTTGACTGTCTGGAGCTTGCCAACAGGGCTGGGGGGAGAGTTCCAGTGCAGGACATCATCTCTGGGCTCCTCTGGTCTGAGGAAGTCTGAGTCCAAGCCTCCATTGCTGCTGAGGCTTCTTCCCAGAACAAACACAATTATAGACCTTCTGCCCCAGGCACAGGTATGTGAGCACAAGAACTAGCCCAGCTAACAATAGGGAGAGGGATGACCTCACCCCAGGGTAGAGCCCACCATTGATTGAAGTCAAAAGTATTTAACAGCTTCAATATGCCCTCCAGGCAAAGGGAGAAGGTCTCAATCAGAGTCACGGACACTCTAGAGAAAACAATCAACACCTCCTACTGGCCAGCTGGAGAAATTATACTCAATGAGGAAATCCTCTAGCACCCCATACTGACTAGCTGGAGATATTGCCCTCAATGAGTAAAGCCTCTAGGGATCCAACACCAAACATCTGTGAATCAGCCCCTCCCCAACTCAAGGTCTTAGCATAATGAAGAATCTGATGCTAAGCAAAGAGAACAATGTACATATTAACAAAGAACATTATGAGATGAACAACCCTGATGAAAACAGTTCCTTTCAGCAGTTCAGAGATAATTGTATTAGATCAGTTATGGACAATGTTATCCCTATACAGAGGGAGAAAAACAAAACAAAGTAAAAAGAAAATTAAAAAATCAACCCTTCAAAATCTGATGAACACTTTATAAAAATTATCTCTTTCCATTAATCATAAATACCTTATACCAAAAATGACTAATCTGTAAACATGCTTATCAAAAATATGCTTATACAATGCTAACCTGACTGTTCACCACTGAGAGGAAGGCATTGGGATGGAAAGAAATTTTGTAACTGAAAAATATATATGTGCATATGGATGAAAAAAAATTTAAGAAAAAAAGAAAAAAGGAACAAACATTAGAGAAGTACAATCAGGATTATGGAGGATTTAGCAGCTTCAATAAGGATCAGAGGCCCTAGAATATGGTCTTTCAAAGGGCAATGGAACTAGGATTCCAACAAGAATAAATTCTCCTGCAAAATTCAGTATATTCTTTCAAGGGGGGAAAATAGATTTTCAATGAAATAGAGGACTTTCAAACTTACCGGATAAAAAGACCAGAAGTAGAGAGAAAATTTGAATTTCAAAGAGAAGAGTCAAGAGATTCATAAAAAGGTAAACAAAAAAGAGGAAAAAAATGTTAATCAATAATATTAAACTGTGTACATTTCTACATTGTAAAATAAGACATAACTCTTGAGAACTGTATTTCTCTTAGGATAGTTAAAAGAAAAATACTTAAAGGGTATGTGTATAGATTTATCATGAAAATGATGATGCCTTAACAGATAATTTAGCTCATGATGGACCTGTTTTTGTTGTGACAGTTGAAGGGAGTGTATTAATGTATGGTTTGGGAATAACTTGATCATGAACTGATTTTGCTTTACATGGATACTGTAGCTCATGAGGGTTGTGTTTCTATAGAGATAGTTGGAGGGAGTGTACTTGGAAAAAGCATGTGGGTATAAGTTGATTATAATTTGTTGGTGTTTATGCCAGTTGATAAATGAATTTCTAATGAGACAGTTGAGGAGATTGGGTGGACAGTGGGTGTGAACATGAAGTGAATATGAGGTAATGATGCTTATAAATCAATCAATCAGTCCCTGAGAATTGTGCTATTAAGAGAGATAAAACAACTAGGACATAAAAAAGAATGCTACAGGAAGAAGGTGAAACATTAGAGGATAAATAACAAGACATGATGAAATACACAAAGACCTAAAATAGTAGAATGAAAAAAGGGAGGGTGAGATCCCTGAGAAAACTACTCTCAACAGATTTGAGCCAAAGAAGAAATAATAAACATTTTCAAAAAGGTTTAGAAATTTGTCTTTAACCTACAGGGAAGTGAGATATAGAAGAAAGAGGGAAAATGGGGCAAGACGAGGCTGATAAAAGGAGCAGGGAAGTAAAATTAAAGGTAATGCTCAAGTTCAAGCTAAAAAAAGTATAAGGCAAAAGTGAGAAGGAAAGAGAAGAGGGTTAATGGAAGGATTGAATGAGAGGCAGCAGTCAGAAGTAAAATATTGATAGGGGTAAAGGAAAGAGAAAAGAACAAACAGAGGGAAGATAGAATGGAGGGAGAAACAAAGTTAGTAATCATAACTGTAAATATGAATGGGATAAACTCTTCCATAAAACAGAAGTGGATAGCAGTGTGGATTAAAAAACAGAATTCTACAAAATTTTACATAAAAGAAAGCATTTGAAGCAGAGAGATAAACATAGAGTAAAGGAAAAAGACTGGAGTAAAATATATTATGCTTCACCTGAGTAAAAGAAAACAGGGAAGCAATCTTTATCTCAGACAAAAAAATGCAAAAATAGATTTCATTAAAAGGATTTAAGGAAGAAAATCACATCTTAAAGGATGCCATAAGCAATGAAGTAATATCAATATTAAATATGTATATGTATATATATGTGTGTGTGTGTGTGAGAGAGAGAGAGAGAGAGAGAGAGAGAGAGAGAGAGAGAGAGAGAGAGAGAGAGAAAGAGAGAGAGAGAGAGAGAGAGAGAGAGAGAGAGAGAGAGAGTTACAGGAAGACATAGATAATAAAATTATACTAGTGGAAAACCTCAACCTCTGTCTCTCAGAATTAGATAACTCCAACCTGAAAATAAAAAAGAAGGAAGTTAAGAAGGTGAATAGAATTTTAGAAAAGTGAGATATGATAGACATCTTGAGAAAATTGAATGGGGTAGAAAAGAATACAACTTCTTCTCTGAGGTACATGGGTCCTTCACAAAAATTGGCCATATATTAGAGCATAAAAACCTCACAAATCTGCTGTATGATGGAAGAATAATTAAAAGCATCATTTTAAGATCATGTTGCAATGAAAATTACATGCATGAAAGATTCATGGAACAATAAACTAAAAAGTGATTGTAAATTAAATGCCCTTATTTTAAAAAATGAGTGGATCAAAAAACAAATTTAAAAAGTTATCAACAATTTCTTCCAAGACTATTACAATGATAAAAAATTATCCAATTGGAAATGCAGCCAAAGTAATTATTAGGGGAAAATTTTTATCTCTAAATGTTTATATGAGTAAAATAGAAAAAAAGAGAAGATAAATGAACTGGGTGTACAACTAAAAATGGATAGAAAGAAGAGTAAATTCAAGATCCTCAATTAAATACCAAATTAGAAAGTCTAAAAATCAAAGTAGAAGTCAATCAAACTGAATATAAGAAAACTATTGAATTAATAAATATAACTGTTTTGTTTATTTAAGAAACTCAATAAAACAAATAATCTTTTCATATGATTTTTAACAAAGAAGAAAATAAAATTACCAGAATCAAAAATGAGGATGAATGAGGATGAAATTAAAGTAAAAATTCAAAAGTTTTTTGCCCAATTATATATCAACAAATCTCATAATCTAAGTGAAATGGATGAATATTTACAAAAAAATATTAACTTCCCAGATTAATAGAAAAGAAATAAAATACTTAATAACACCATTTCAGATAAAATAATTGAACCAGTCATCAATGAATTACCTCAAAAAATCTCCAGCATCAGATATAGTTGAAAATGAATTCTACAAACATTTAAAGAACAATTAATTTCAATCTGAACTACCTGAAAAAATAGGTGAAGGGGGAGTTCTTTCAAATTCCACTTATGACTGTGACACATTGCTAATAGCTAAAATAGGAAGAACCAAAACAGAAAAGAGATTGCTACAAGTTATTATGATTATAATATAGTATGATCAGATATGATTTATCCAGATAAGCAGGGATAGTTCAATATTAGGAAAATAATCAATGTAATTGGCCAATTAATAACAATATTGACAGAAACCATTTGATTTTCTCAATAGAAATTGAAAAAGCCTTTGACAAAATACAGCACCTGTTCCTATTAAAAATACTATAGAACATTGGAATAAATTAAGTTTATCTTAAAATAATAAACAGCATCTATCTAAAACTAATGCCAAATATTAAATAAAATGGTGATGAAGTAGGAACATTTTCAAGGCTGAAACTGGTGTGCCCATTTTCACCACTATTATTTAATATTATATTAGAAATGTTAGCTTTAGCAATAGGAAAAGAAAAAGAAATTGAAAGAATTATAATTAGGTAATGAGGAAACAATACCTTCACTTTTTGGTGATAATATGATAGAAAATTTAGAGAACCCTAGAAAACAGTTTAAAAACTATTTGAACCAATTAACAACTAAACAAAAATAGCAGAATATAAAAAAGCCCAAATAAGTCATCAGTATTTCCACATATGACCAACAAAGTTCAACAGCAAGAGATATAAAGAGGCATTCTATTTAAGGTAACAATAGAGAATATAAAATATTTGAGAATCTATCTTCCAAGAAAAATCCAGAAACTATATGAACACAATTGCAAAATATGTCACATAAATAAAGTTAGATCTAAGCAACTGAAAATAAAGTCAATTGTTCATGGGTAAACTGAATTAATATAATAAAAACAATTCTCTCTAAATTTGATTATTTATTCTGTGTCATGACAATAAAACTGCCAAAAAACTATTTTACAAAGCAAGAAAACATAGTAAAAATCATTTGGAGCAAAAAAAAAATGTCAATACTATCCAGGAAATTAATGAAAAAATGCAAAGGAAAGTGGTCTGTGGATAACCTCATTTGAAAACTGTTCATATCTTTTATCCATTTATGATTTCAGAAATGTCATTTATTTTTATAGTCTCCATTCTCTATATTGAGTAATTTGGTCTAAATCAGAGAAAGTCATTTCAAAAATTTTTTCACACTTACAATTCCTGCATTCCCTCCCTCCTCTTCCCCCACTCCATTTATTCTATTTTCACTTGACTTTCATCAAGTCTCTCCTCAAAGCAATTTACCCTCCCTTCCATCAAAGTATCTGTTGAATAGTTGGTTGACATAAACTAAACTAGTGTTAGTTTTATCATTTATATGATATAAATATGATCCAGCCATAAATATTATTTCTTTAGCTATTTAAGTTGTTTTTTTATTCCCTTTCCCTCCTACTTTCCTGTAGGATGATAAAGATTTCTATACCCAGTTGAGTGCATGTTATTCCCTCTCTGAGCAAGCCTAATGAGAGTAAGGTTCACTCAGTCCCTTTTCTTTTCACTCTTCAAACGTAAAAGATTTTTCTAACCTGTTTTGTGAGATAATTTACTCCATTCTACCTAACCTTATCCCCTTTTTCTTGCTACCTTTAATTTTATTATTTTTAGATATCACCCCTTGATATTCAACTCACTTCTGTGTCCTATGTTTATATATACACATATCTGTAAATATACATATTTACACATATGTGTTTTAACTGTCCTTATAATGAAAAACTTCATATATGTCATTATTATCATCTTCCCATGTAGGAATATAAACATTTCAGAAGCATTTCCTTTTATGATTTACTTTCCTACTTGTCTTTTTATGTTTCACTTAAGTCTCATATTTGAGGAAAAATTTCCTGTTCAGTTATAGTCTTTTCTTCAGGAAAGTTTGAAAATTGCCTATTTCATTGAATGTCCGTCTTTTCCCTGAAACAGTATGGTCACTTTTGCTGGCTATTAAATTTTGGTTGTAATTCAAGCTATTCCATGACCTGTGATCTTTTAAGGTAGAAACTGTTAAATCTTGTGTTATCCTGACCATGGCTTCATGATACTTGTATTGTTTCTTTCTGACTGTTTATGATATTTTTCCTTGATCTGGAAGCTCTGGAATTTGTCTGTGATATTCCTTGGAATTTCCCTTTAGGGATTTCTTTTAGGAGGTGATTGGTGGATTTATTCAGTTTTTATTTTACCAATTGTGTCTAGAATATAAAATCAGTTTAAATTGTTCATTTTTGAAAAATGATGTTTAGTACATTTTTTTATCATGGTTTTCTAGAAGTCCAATGATTTTTAAATTACCTCTTTGGAAATCTATTGTTCAGATCAGTTGTCTTTCTCCTGAGATATTTCACATTGTTTTCCATTTTTTCATTCTTTTGGTATTATATTACTGCTTCTTGATTTCTCATAATCAACTGGGCAGCCAGGTGGTACACTGGATAGAGCATTGGTCCTAGAATCTGGAGGACCTGAGTTCAAATCCATCCTCAAATACATAATAATTACCTAACTGTGTGACCTTGAGCAAGTCACTTAGCCCCATTCCCTGGAAAAAACAAAAACAAAAGATAATTAGTTTCCAATTGCTCAATTCTAATTTTTAAGGAATTATTTTCTTTGTTGAACTCTTGTAACTCTTTTTCCATTTGATGAATTTTTTAAAGAGTTTTCTTCTTCAGTGGTTTTTGTGCATCTTTTTCCACTTGACCAGTTCTGCTATTCAGGGCATTATTCTCCTCATTGGCATTTTTGTACTTCTTTTGCCATTTGGTTTGTTCTTGTTTTTATAGTATCATTTTCTTCAGTATTTTTGCATCTCCTTTACCAAGTGTTGAATGATTTTTCATGATTTCCTTGCATCACTCATTTCTCTTCCAAATTTCTCCTCTAAGTCTTTTATTTGATTTTTCAAAATCCTTTTGAGCTCTTTCATGACCTGTTTTTTTAGAAGGCTTTGGATATAGGAGCTTGAACTTTGTTATTTTCTAATGAGTTTGTGTTTTGATCTTCCTTGTCACCTTTGCAAGCCTAAGACTTGATTTAACTCTTTCTTATTGCAAGCTTCCAAGCTTTTTGGGTCTTGTCAACTTTTTTCAGAGATACTTCTGAGACATATATATTTTCATTTTTTTCCAAGGTAGTATGATCTAAAATGAGTTATTTACTCCTCTCCTGACCTGTGCTCTGGTCAGTGAGTAACCATACATGCTCTTTTCTGTTCTGGATCTTTGAAGAGGGCCCTTGCTCACCTATGGCAGCAAACTGCTGTGTTACTACTGCTCCTCTTCCTGGGACAGAGACTCAGAACAGGGACCCACATCTGAGTATAGGCAAACTAACAGAATCTTTCTTCAGTGTTAGCATAGAGACCCCTGTGATCTCCTTCTGACTTCCTTATCATCTGTGGACTGAGAGCTGAAAAGACAATTGATAATGGTGATTAGTGACTCCCAAAGCCTGCTTCTGGTTTGCTGGGTCCTGACTGTGATGACATAGCGTTTCCTTCTGACTTTCCAAGATGTGTTCATGTCCTTGGACTGAGTGTCCTGGAAAATATGGCTGCCATTGATTCAGTGGCTGTCTTGCCTATTCCTGAATTGCTGGAGACTGGTTGCACTACCGTGCAACATTGTATTCCTTTTTTCACTCTGGTGCAATAGACCATTCTTTGTGACTTTCTAATGTGTCTTTGAGTGGAAACTTGTTTTGTTCTGACTTTTTCTGAATTCTGTAACTCTCAGACTTGTTTAGAGTTATTATTTAAAGGTATTTGGAGGAGTTTGAAGGAGAGGCCCAGTGAGTCCACTTTACCATCTTGGATCTCCTCACATTATCTTCTTACCACCTCCTGCATCTTTCATCCCCAAAAAGAGTCATACAAGAGGAAGTATATAATTAGCATAAGTTAATCATCACAAATTAAAATCGAAACATTCTGTTTCAACTGTTACCTTTTTAAAAAATCTCACCCAGACCTCAAACACTCTATCATTTTCTTCCCTTCTAATGACTACTTTTAGAGCCAATCTTCGTAGCTGAAGATTGCTTTACTTTGATGATTCCCTTCCTGATGTTCCATCTTTCATAATATCCTCTTTTTCTCTCTTCCTCTCCTATATTTTCCCCCTGTGAGTTTTTAAGACCAAAATATTCTGTATGAATTTGTACTCATCCTTTGCTTTATCTTGCTCACATAAGAATGAAGTTTCTATGATTTCCATTACAACTAGTGTTTGCTCCATATTTGTACAATCTTATTCATATGCTACAATTTTGAAAAAAATAGTAAGAACCTCTATCTTCTTTATTTCTTCTCAAGTACATTTTTAATTTCACATTTCTACCACCTCTTGAAATTTTAAAAACACAACATTTCAGATCCTCTGTCTTTGAAAGGTGCCCTCTGAATCTTTATAATTTGATAGGATATTTGTTTTCTATCCCTTTTTGTAAGCATTCAATAGTCATATTCCATACTCTCACTCGTATTTACCATAATAAGTTTTACTTGTTGTGATTGTCAAAATCTTTTCTTTTCATCTGGGGAGTGCCTCCAAATTATCTATTCAAATAAAAAAATCTATTACCAGAGGGCAGAGTAAAGATGGTGGCATTAAGGCAGGAATTCCTGGAAATTCATTCCCCAAAATACTCCAAAAGTCATCAAATTATGACTCTATTCAAAATTTGGAGGGCAGAACCCACAGAAAGACAGAGAGATACAATTTCCCAGTTCAAGACAACTTAGAAGTTCCATAGCAAAGATCAATCCCATCAGAACCTGAGGTTGGAAAAAGTCAGAGTGCAGCCATAGCCACAGCTGCAGCACTGCACAGCACAGCTGGGCACCTGCGTCCATGGCAAAGGTGCCATGGTTTCCAGACCCTTTAGATCAGGGATCATTGGGGAACAGTCAGAAGGGCTGGTGAGAGATCTCTGCTGCACCAGACTGAGTGTGGAGTGGAGCTCCAACCTCAGAACAACCCTGCAGTGAGAACCTGCAGCGGGGGTATGCAGAGCCACCCAGCACATACAGAACTCTCAGTCCACAGATGGTAAGGTTGTTGGGGGATACTGTAGAGGCTTCTCTTTCTCTCTTGGGCAGGACTCAGCTGTTTGCCTGCATTAAGATACAGGTTGCAGTCTAGGCCGCCATAGCACCACCATAGCCAAGCAGGGACCATCCCCACAGCTCCAGAACAGAGAGGAAGGCCTGAACATAGGCAAGAGAGCAGTCAGAGCCTCTCATAAGACCTTGGAGGAATTAAAGTCCCAGTGGGGTATCCTAAACTCCCCCCCAAAGCCTTGGAAATGCAGTAAATCAGTAATAGGCTGAGGAAATGAGCAAACGAAAGAAAAAGAGGAATTTGATCATAGAAAATCACTTTGGCCCATGGAAGACTTAGAAGAACCTAAAAGCAAAGCTTCTATTTCCAAATCTTCCAATAGAAACAGAAAATGGGCTCAGGCTATGGATGAGCTAAAAGAAGAATTTGAAAAGCAATTAAGGGAAGTAGAGGAAAAATTGTCAGGGGAAATGTGAGCGATGCTGATAAATTATGAAAATCAAATCAGCAGCTTGGTGAAAAAAATAAAAAAATACTTAAGAAAATAATAAGTCAAAAACCAGATTAAGTCAAATGGAAAAAGCAAGACAAAATGCAAATGAGGAGAAGAATGCCTTAAAAAGCTGGGAAAGGACATAAAAAAGCTCTTTGAAGAAAATAATTCCTTCAAATGCAGAATGGAACTAAAGGAAGGTGATGACTTTGTGAAACATCAGGAAGAAATAAAACCATTCCAAAATACAAAACAAAAATTAGAAGAAAATGTGAAATAAGTCATTGGAAAAACAACTAACCTTGAAAACAGATCCAGAAGAGAAAATTTAAAAATTATTAGGCTACTTGAAAGTCATGACCAGTAAAACAGCATAGACTCAATTTTTCAAGAAATAATACAGCAATACATCTCATCCCAGAGACAGAGCCATTGGAATCTGAACACAGACTGAAGTACAGTTTTTTCTCTCTCACTATCCTTGAGGTTTCTCATCTTATTTTGGGGGAGGAGGGTTTATGTTTACTTTCATAACAACATTATTGTAAAAATATAAATAAACCAAAAAATCTATTACCCCCGTGGGACACTTAATTTTTTTAAGATGAATTAATATTAATTTTAAGACTCCCTTTTTCTTTATATAATTGAAACCATGTCTTGCATGATCCTGACTGATGTTTCTTAGTACTTATTTCTGATTATTTGCAATATTTTATTCTTTGACTGAGAAGCATGGTATTTCAGTTATGGAGTTACTGGGAACTTTCAGTTGTCAGGTCCTAGTTATAATTAATAATTATTTTTGGCAGCATTCTACTTGCTTTCTATCCCATCCTGATTTTCAAGCACATAACATTTTATATATATATATATATATATATATATATATATATATATATATATATATATGTATGTATGTATAACATTTAAATGTATACATACATATGGATATGGATATGCAAATATAGTTAGATACCATTGATAGTAGATATAACATAAATTTTCTTTATTTTTCAAATTTTTGGATTTGAGTATTCATATTGTCTACTACATCTTTTTGCCAAAAAGACTTCTACTTGGATTAAGCTTTCTACCTTCTAACCTAAATTACTTACTTCCATATTTTATTTCAGTTTTTATCCTATGCTTTATTTTATCTAAATACTCTTGGAGTTCTTTTGATAAACCACTTTGTGTCTTTATTTCATTGTGGTATTATTTTCCTCTTCTAAGTTTATTTCTTGATTATCTTTTAGTATTTTTCCCATTTATTTTTGTATTCTACTTGTTCATATCTCTGATCACAGTTCTTATTTTCCCATTTTTTTGATGAAGTTGGCAGATCCTGTGCAGTTCTGATCTTCATGTCCTAGGTTGTTATCTTCCATCTCCTTTGGTTTGTCTGCTTTCAGAGAAGTAGTAGATTTTAGACTACAATGGATTTTCCCAGGTTAGAGAACTATAATCTTTAGTCACCCGTTTGCTATTATATCTAATTATAGCATTTTAAACCAGTCCCAAGGAGAACAAAATTTTGTTTTTCCAATGTCTTGTGAATAGAGTGGAGGTATTTTTCAGAAAGTTCTGCATTATCTCTGATAGGAATGTTGGTAGAGTTGTTTCTTTATGCTCATCCCAGCATTCATATTGAGAATCTGTCTAAATGAGCACTATACAGTCATGAGTTGGATCTAGACATTTATTGAGATTTTTTTTAAGGATTTGGGGGAGAGAGGATAGGTTCTTGATCTTTATTCTTTTTGGTTCCCTTTACTTCAATGACCATATCACCAACTTTGCTGGAAACAGAAGTTTACAATCTAATCCAATAAGGATTAGCCTTGTTTGAGTCAAAATCACCTTTAACATTCTAATTGAAGCCTAAAAATTACTGCTTAGAATAATGTTTATAAGTATGGAAAATAAAATATATAGGATTACAAAAATGATAATTATGTTGCAATAAAATTATTTTTATAAATTAAGTTCATGTATCTTGAGATAAAAATCCCTAAAATTTAGGAAGATGGTATTTATAGAGGAGAGGTAATTGAGGGAAGCTGTTTTGGTCTGAGAACAAAAGGAGATGGAAAGTAATTTGATATTCCCTTTCCAGGTAATAAGGCTATTAATTTGAATTTTTCCCAGAGAAAGACTGGGGAAATCAGGGGAGAATTAGTTTGGATGGAATGTGAAGACAACAAAGGAACTGTGTTTATCCAGTAGATACAATAGAATAAGAGGAGAAGTTTTCACTCAATCACTAATCAACTGTGTTGAATTCTCCCTTAGACAGGAGCCCCAGTAAATGCATAACTTCACCAGGGATGAGAATAAAGATTCTGAAGATCCAGGGAAGAGAAGCTCTATGTCTAGGGAAGATGATTCTGTTCCATATGTGGAGAAGCAAAATGGTTACTTTGTTACTTCCTATTTCATTTAAGGTTCTGTAAGATATTATGGCAATAGCAGTGGAAAAAATATGGCAAAGAGAAGCTAGTAACTTCCCTAGGTTTTTCAGGAATTACCTCAGAAACAAAGTTAAACAAGATTCTAAACAGATTCTGGGGTGACATAATACCTAAAATAAGAGAGTGGAGCCTTTTCCTCCTTAAGGAATTTGGGAAAGTCTTCAGGAAAGTTCCATCTAAGGTGGATAGGTAACATGGCAGGGTCCATGATGCTGAGCCCAATGTAAGAAGCATAGACCAATATGGGTAGGATGTAGAGGATGTAAGTTAGAGACTCTCACATATATCAGAGATCTCTGTACAAAGCCCATGGTTGCTGGTTCAGTAGATCAGTTGAGGGAACTGCAATACAGGTATAGACTGAGGATTGAAAGTCTTAGACCACATATGCAGTCAGTGCAACTGGCCTAGATGATCACAGTCCAGTGAGGAAGCTGCTATGGGTACCTCCTGAAACACAAGAAGCTTGGGACAGCTCTCCTATGACCTAGGAGCAGAGATGAAAATAAGAAAAGTCAGAAAAAAAGTCATGATGATCGAAAGTTACTGTGGAGATAGGAAAGATTACATTACCATCTCAGAAGAGGACAAAAGAAAAAAAGTGTTTCATTGTGAATTTATTCCCAGTCCAAAAAGACCAGGTAGAGGTGGCAACTAGGTGGCACAATGGATAGAACATTAGCCCTGGCTTCAGGAGGACCTGAGTTCAAATCCAGCCTCAGACCCTAAATACTTAGCCCATTGCCTTTCAAAAAAAATCAAGTAGAAAAATTGAAAAAAGAAACACAAAAGGAATTCAACATATTGCAAAAGAAAGCACAAGAATTGACTGAAGAAATCAACTCCTTCAATGATACAATTAGGCAAATGGAAAAAGAAAAGAATTCCTCCAAAAATATGATTGGCCAAATGGAAAAAGATGTGTAAAATCTGCCTGAAAAAAAATTCCTTGAAAAAATGGAAGTAGAAGTTTTTGACTCTTTGAAACACCAAAATTCAGATTAACAAATCAAAATATTGAACAATTTGAAGAAAATGTAAAATACCTCAATGGAAAAACAATCATTTTAGAAAAATGATTCAGGAGAGATAGCTTAAGAATTACTGTATTACCTGAAACAAAAAAGAGTCTGAACAGTTTCTTTCAAGGAAAACAGCCATGATTTACTAGAATCAGAGGGTTTAATAGTCATTGACAGAAACCACTGATCAACTCCTGAGAAGAATCCCAAAATAAAAATGCCAAGGAATATTGTAGTAAAATTTCAGAATTATCAGGAAAAGGAGAAAATATTGCAGGAAGACAGGGAAAAAATGACAATTCAAATACCAAGGAGCCACAATTAGATTTATGCAAGCCTTGGCAGCATCAATATTAAAGTATCAAGGTTTGGCATAAGATATTTTTTTCTGTAGGGCAAAGGAGCTTGGATTAAAATTAACATCAACTATTTAGCAAAACTGAGCATGCCCTTTCAGGGAAAAAGATGTACAATGACCAAAATTAGGTGACTTTGAAATTTTCCAGATAAAAAGACCATAAGAGAACAGAAAATCCAATTTTCAAACATGAAATGTGAAAGATACATTAAAAAATGTAAACTGGGGAAAAGAAAACGAATGCTATTCAGTAAGATTAAACTGGTTACATCCCTACATATAAAGATGCTACTTGCAACTCATGAGAACTATATCTCTATTAGAAAGACTGCAATTAGACAGAAGATAGGGGCATAAGTTGATTTTATGAGATGATATTAAAAATAGATATTAAAAAGGGATTGTATTGGAAAGAGAGGAAGGAGGATTCAAAATGGGGCAAATTAAATCATATGAAGGGGCACAAATGACCTATTACAGTAGAGGGAAAGAAGGGAGTGGGTGAGAATTAAATGAATTTTACTTTCAACAGCATTAGCTCAAAGCAGGTATAACACAAACATTCTCTCAATTGGGGTCTATATGCTGAAGAGATCTTGAAAAATGGTAAAAGCATCACTTGTACAAAAATTATTAATAGCAGCCCTATTTGTGGTAGCAAAGATTCGGAAATCAAGTGAATGTCCATCAATTGGGGAATGGATTAATAAACTTTGGTATATGTATGTGATGGAATGCTATTGTTCTATTAGAAACCAAAAGGGGTGGGATTTCAGAAAAGCCTGGAGAGACTTGCATGAACTGATGTTGAATGAGATGAGTGGAACCAGAAGAACACTGCACACCCTAACAGCAACATGGGGGTGATGATCAATCTTAATGAACTTGCTCATTAAATCAATGCAATAATAAGGGACAATTTTAGATTATCTGCAATGGAGAATACCACCTGTATCCAGAGAAAGAACTGTGGAGTTTAAACAAAGACCAATGTCTATTACCTTCAATTTTTTTAGAAAAAATATCTTTTGTACAAGTACAACATAATTTTGCTATCTCTAATATTTTATTTTCTCCTTTAAGGGCATGATTTATCAACACATTAAATTTAGACCAATGTATAGCATGGAAATAATGTAAAGATTATCAGATTGCCTTTTGTAGGGGGATGGGGAGGCAAGGGAGTGTGGGGTAAATTGGAAAATTCAAAACCTTACAAAACATGATAGGTACAAACTACTATTATATATAATTGGAAAACTAATAAAATATTTTTTAAAAAATAAATCTACATAAAGAAAAGAAAATTTATCTTTCCTATAGAAAGTGGATAATAGGAAAGGAAAGACTGATAGAATGGAAGGTAAAGAGAAGGTAAAAGTTAGAGGGGGACGGGGAAAAGAAAAGGGAGGGGAGCTTATAGAAGGGAAGGCATATTGAAGAAGGCAGCAATCAAAAGCAAAACAATGGTGAGGAGAGAAAGGGTGAAAGTGGAGAGAAATGTACAAATGGCAGAAGATAGAATGGAGGGTAATACAGTGTTAATGAACAAAACTGGGAATGTAAATGACCTGAACTCTCCCATAAAACAAAAGTGGATAATTGAGTGGATTAAAATCAAAGATTTCAGAAAATGTTGCTTGTGAAAAACACATTTGAAGCAGAGAGAAACACATGGGATGAATGGAAAAGAATGGAGGAGAATATACTAGTTGATTGAGTCTTGTACTTCATTATTGAGGAAGACCAAAATGACATAACTGTTAATAGAAATGTAATGTGTCTGACTGTGATGGTTCAAATCAAAATGAACTTAGAACTCTTTACCACAGGTTAGGCACAAATAGTCCATAAGAACCCCTGGAGTGTTTACTCTAAGCTTATGCATCTCATGTTTCCTTTGGGCTGCTTCAATTCTTTGTTGCTAATAGAAAGCAGCACTCTCTCTGATGAAGGCATGCCATGCTGTGTGGTCCTGTGCCAGTGTCTCCCATGCTGCATCAATTTTAAAATCCTTAAGAATGACCTTCATGGTGTCTCCGAATCACTTCTTCTGGTCTGCTTCTGAGCACATGCCCTGAGTGAGTTCTCCATAAAATAATTTTTTTGTCAGGCATTCATTTGGCACTCTACATCATGGTTAACCCATCATAGTTGCACCCTCTGTAGCAATGTTTACCATTGGCAGTTTAGCTCAATTAAGGGACCTCAGTGCATGGTATCTTCTGTCAGGTGATCTTCATAATCTTCCTAAGACAATTTAAATGGAAGCAATTCACCTTCCTGGCATGGAAAATGGTCCAAGTTTCACAGTCATTCAGCAATAAAGTCAGCTTACCAACTCTTCAGGTTGTGAAGAGAAGTCTTCTTTTCCACGCTTTCTTTCAGAACCTCCCAAATACTGAGTTAGCTCTAGAAATACATGCGTCAACCTTGTTATCCATGTTTATCTCTCTGGAAGGTACACTGCCAAGGTTAGTGAACTTATCCACAGTTTTCAAAACTACTCTATTTGCTGTAATTTATGGTTCCACATATGGATAATGTGTTGCTGACTGATAGAGCTCCTGTGTTTTCTTTATGCTAATTGTTAGGCCAAAATTAGCATAAGCAGCAAAGAACTGATCCATAGTTTTTTGCATCTTAGCATCAGAGTCTGTATTAAATGTATAATCATCTGCAAACAGAAGAAAATCTATCAACACTCCTTCCACTTTGATCTCTGCTTGTAACCTTTTCATGTTGAAGAATTTACCATCAGTGTGGTAGCTGATCTTGATACCATTTTCATCCTCAGTAAAGGCATTTGATAACATGAGTAAAAGTATCACGTTAAAAGGCATAGAGCAAGGACACAATTTTGTTTCTCTATTAGTGACTGGGAAGTCACAAGAGTATCATGCACTATCCAGAACCCAGTTAATCATGACATTATGAAATTGACACACAATACTGATGATCTTTTTCCTTTTGTTTTGTCAATCAAATTTTGACATAATTTTCTATAAACCCTAATACTGACAATATAAAAAGCCTTGGTCAAATCTACAAATATTATATACATAACTCTGTTCAGTTCCTGGAATTTTTCCTGGAATTATTGAACAAGAAACATCATTATAGACTTTGACCTTTTCTGAAACCACATTCACTCTCAGGTAGGTGACCGTTTTCCAGAAGAAGGATAAGCCTATTGAGAAGGAAACTGGCAAGAATCTTACCAGAAGTGACTAAAAAAAAAAGAAACACCCCTGTGATTATCCCTTGAACTTTATACAGATGGACAAAAGAGGCATCATTCAATTCCTAGGGGATAAGCTCTTCTTGCCATGTAACCTGGAAAATTTCAGTCAGTTGACCCTCCACACCCTGGAGATCTCAGCTGGAATAGAATCAGTACCAAGTACTTTGACATAATGAAAAGAGCTTAATGGCATTCAAAATGTCTTCTTCAGCTGGAACTTCAGCTAGGGCTGGATTGATTGATGATGGTTTGTTAAGAACACTAGAAGTGTTCAGCCAGTCTCTCTAGGATCATGCTGCTGTCATTACTTAATATGACTCCATCAGCACATGAGTAGTTGGGATGTACCATATATCTTTGGCCCACAAATGGCCTTCAGCACATCATAAAAGCACTTTAGATTGTTACTAGCTACATAAAACTGAATTTTATCTGTTCTCTTACTAAGTTGAGAGTCAGCTGAAGTAAAAAAAAAAAAACTCATCTCATATAAAGGAAAAGCAAAAGGAGATCTCATTAAAAAGAAAAGGAAGGAAGCTATATGTTCCTAAATGGAACCATAGATAATGAGGTAATAAGAATATGCACCAAGTGGTACAGTTTCCAAAATTATAGGAGAAGGAGTTACAGGAAGACAAAGACAGAAAAATTACACTAGTGGGGGACTTCAACCCCCCCTCCCAAAATAAACAAAAAGTTAAGCAAGTGAATAGAATTGTTGAAAAGTTTCTGGAGAAAATGCAATGGGGAATATACCTTTATCTCAGTGATTATTGGCACAAAATTTAGGGCATAAAACCCTCACAATCAAATGTAAAAAGAAATAATATATGCATTCTTTTCAGATTCTGATGCAATAACAATTACATGTTACAAAGAATAATGAAAGGATGAAAGAAAAATTGATTTGAAACTAAATGGCTCAAATTTAAAGAACAAAAAAATCATAAAAGTAATCAACACTTTCATTTCAGACAATAAAAATAATGAGACAACACACTAAAACTTGCAGGATTCAATCAAAGCAGGTATAACAGGAGAATATATATCTCTAAATGATTACAAGAATAAAATAAAAAAGAGATCAGTGAATTGGGCATGCCACTAAAAAACTAGAAGAAGAACAAATTTAAAATCCACAATTAAATACCAGATTAAAAATTCTGAATATCAAAAAGTAATTAATAATCTTGAAAGTAAGAAAACTATTGAAATAATAAAAAACTAAGTGTTGATTTTATAAAAAAAAATCCATACAATAAATAAACTTTTGGATAATCTAATTTTAAAACAGGAAGAAAACTAAATTACCAGTATCAAATATGACAATGATGAATTCATTATCAATGAGGAGGAAATTAAAGCAATGATTTGGAACTATTTTGACCAACTGCATGCCAACAAATCTGATAATCTAAGTGAAATGGCTGAATATTTATAAAAATACAAATTACCCAGATTAACAGAAGAAGAAATAATTGACCAATTCATCAAATGAATGAGTTCCCTAAGAAAAAAATTTCCAGTGTCTGACGGATTTACAAGTAAATTCTACCAAACATTTAAAGAACAATTATTTTGTCAATATAAAATATTTGAAAAAATAATTGAAGTTCTGTCGAAGTCTTTTTATAAAAGCAACATTGTGCTAATACTAAAATCAAGAAGAGACAAAACAAACAAGAAATTTATAGACCAATCTACTGGATTAATATCAATGCAAAAATTTCAAATAAAATTTTAATGAAGAGATTACACCAAGTTATCATAGGATAATATATTATGATAAAGTAAAACATATATCATGATTGCAGTGATAGTTCAGAATTAGGGAAACTACCAGCATAATTGGCCCTATCAGTAGCAAAATGAAGAAAAAATCATAATAGATGCTGAAAATATTTTGACAAAATACAACATACATTCCAATTAAAAAGATTAGAGAGCCCAACCTTCAGCAGGGCCGGAGCCACCATGTTCTGCCAAGCTGCTCTCGCCGGCCCCTCCACCTGGGCTTTGCAGCCCCAATGGATACAAGTCAGAAATATGGCAACTTTAAAAGATATTATCAGGAGATTTAAGTCAATCAAAAACATCCAGAAAATTACCAAGTCTATGAAACTGGTGGCAGCTGCAAAATATGCTCGAGCTGAAAGAGAGCTGAAACCAGCCATAATATATGGAGTTGGATCTTTGGCTCTTTATGAAAAAGCTGATATTAAAGCTGCAGAAGACATGAAGAAACACTTCATTATTAGTGTATCCTCAGATCGAAGCCTTTGTGGTGCTATCCATTCCTCAGTTGCTAAACTAGTAAACAATGAGGTTGCTACTCTCACAGCAGCTGGAAAGGAAGTTATGATTGTTGGAGTTGGTGACAAAATCAGAGGCATACTTAAGAGGACTCAACTCTGACCACTTTTTGGTGACATTTAAAGAAGTAGGGAGGAAACCCCCTACCTTTGGAGATGCATCTATCATTGCCCTTGAACTACTAAATTCTGGATATGAGTTTGATGAAGGACCTATTATCTTTAATCAATTTAAGTTGGTTATCTCTTATAAGACAGAAGAAAAACCCATCTTTTCCCTAAATACCATTGCAAGTGCTGAGAGTATGAGTATTTATGATGACATTGATGCTGATGTGTTGCAAAACTATCAAGGGTATAGTCTGGCAAACATCATCTACTACATCTAAAGTAGTCTACCACCAGTGAGCAGAGTCCAAGAATGACAGCTATGGACAATGCCAGCAAGAATGCCTCTGAGATGATTGATAAGTGGACTTTGACATTTAACTGTACTCACCAAGCTGTCATCACAAAGGAGTTGATAGAAATCATCTCTTGTGCTGCAGCTCTCAACTAATGGATCCAAGTTTTATACAAATTCAAGAGGTGAAGACATGAAATATGAAGCAAGCTAATTAGTTTAGCCTACCTTGGTTTGTCAGAAGAATTCTTATTACGTACAAGGATGACAAAATATTTGTAAATTATCTTACAATAAACAAATTATGTGAAAAAAAAGATTAGAGAGCATAAGGATCAATGTAGTCTTCCTTAGAGAAAATACAAAATGATAAGCAGCATCTATCTGAAATGATCAGCAAGCATATATATGCATAGAGAGTAAGCTAATAACATTTTCTTTAAAATCAGTGGTGAAAAAAGGATGCCCATTATCATCATTATTTAATATTGAATTAGAAATGTTAGCTCTTGGGGCAGCTAGGTGGCACAGTGAATAGATCACCAGCCTTGGAGTCAGGAGTACCTGGGTTCAAATCCAACCTCAGACACTTAATAATTACCTAGCTGTGTGGCCTTGGGCAAGCCACTTAACCCCATTGCCTTGAAAAATCTAAAAAAAACACGTTAGCTCTAGCAATAAAAGAAGAAAAAAGAAATCAAAGTAATTAGAATTCACAATGAAAAAATAAAACTCTATTTGTAGATTATATGATGGTATATTTAGAAAACCCTAAAAAATCTACTAAAAAAC
Source organism: Macrotis lagotis (assembly GCF_037893015.1). Lineage (NCBI taxonomy): Eukaryota > Metazoa > Chordata > Mammalia > Peramelemorphia > Peramelidae > Macrotis > Macrotis lagotis. Next base: position 200,490,557 of record NC_133663.1, read on the forward strand.
TACTTCAAACAATCAACTACTTTAGCAAAGTTACAGAATTTAAAATAAATGAATAGAAATCAGCATTTCTATATCTTAGCAACAAGATCTAGCAGCAAGAAATAGAAAAAGAAATTTCATTTAAAGAAACTATAGACAGCAAAAGATACTTTAGAATCTGTCAAGATAAACTCAGAAATTAAATGAAAAAAATTACAAAACACTTTCACACAAATAAAATCATATCTATATAAATAGAAAAATGTCTCCTATTCATAGGCAGAACTAAGATAGTAAAAATGACAATACTTCCTAAATTAAATTACTTATTCAATGTTATACTTATAAAGTATCAAAATTTGTATTTTAAAATTACATAAAATAGTAACAAAATTCATCTCAAGAAAAAAGGAAAGAGTATCAAGGGAATTATTGAAAAGAGAATAGAATAGATAAGAAAGAGGCCTATCTGTACCAGATTTAAAATCATATTATAAATCAAAAGTCATCAAAACTGCTGTGTACTAATTAAGGTCATATTAAAAAATACTCTAAATCATTATTGATTAGAGAAATGCAAATTAAAACAACTCTATCAGATTAGATAAAATGACAAAAAAAAGAAAATGAACAATGTTGGAGGGGATGTACCACTACTGCATGTTTGGTGGATTTGTGACTTGATCCACCCTATTCTGAAAAAGCAGTTTCAAACTGAGCCAAAAAAAGCAATAAAGTTGGACACACCCTTTGATTCAGCAGTAACACTACCAGGGTCCAAAGGGATCCTAAAAAATGGTAAATAGACCCACATGTACAAGAATATTAATGACAGCTATTTTTGCAATTCAAAGAATCAGAAAAAGAGGGGATTCCCATTTTAGGGGGAACATCTGAACAAATTATGGTGTATCAGTTCAATGGAGTACTATTGTTCTATAAGAAATTATGAATGGGTAGTCTTCAGAAAAGCCTGTAAAAGCTTGCTTACATGCACTGATGCTGAGTGAAGTGATCAGAACTAGGAGAAAACTACACATTAACAACAATACTGTGTGATAAGCAACTATGACAGAATTAGGTCTTCTCAACAATGCAATGATCAAAAATAAGAATAGAAAATACCATCACATTCAGAGGAAAAACTATGAAGACTGACTGCAAACCAAAGTATACTATTTTCATTTTTTTCAATTTGTTATATAGTTTGTTTTTTTTCTTTTTTTTCAATTTTGTTCTGATTCTTCTTTCACAACGTGGCTAAGATAAAAATATGTTTACCACAGTTGTACATGTATATCTTATATAAGATTACTCATTATCAAGGGAAGAGTGGAACTTCAAATCTCATCAAAAAAATCTATGCTGAAACTATACATGCATGTAGTTAGGAAAATAAACAATTTTATTTTTTAAAAAAAGATATTTTGGTAATACATTTAGTATTTATCTATCTAGCATTTTTAATCATCAATAGTTAGTTTGTTTATTTTGTTTGGGTGCTCTGAATTTCACCTTTGTTCTAACCAATTGATGATCTGACATGATGAACTCCATTAGAAAATAAAATTGGATATCCATTGGTTTTCTCCTAATATATAGATAATCTTTTTTGGTTTTGTGATATTATTCAATGTTTTTTGCTCCAATCATCTTCAGGCACTATATTTTAATACAATATTGATAATATATAGTTGTATGGCTTCTGAGTAGGTTATAAGCTTTTGGCATTTTTTTAAAAATTTTTATCAATATCTATTACTTCCATTGAAGTCTCTGAGCATCAAAGAATTTTTTTATTTTGTTTTGACAATCTCTTCAAATACTTCATATAATTTCTCTACTCTATTCTTAGTGACAAATGCAGGCATTAATGATTGCCTTTTTTGCATATGTGCAATGAGAGCACTTCTAGTTGAGATAACTAGATCACATAAAATGCTGCTCCTTAATGCCTTTGGATGTATAAGGAAGCAAACTCCACCAACTGTTTTGTTTGCCTCTTCAAGTATAACTTCTGCACCATTTAACTTCAGTTTTTATGAGGGAGGGATATACTTTTGCTTTTATTTCTTGTAAGATACCAATAATTATATTATCTAAATAGTGTCAATTTTTGAGTTATTGAAAAAAGATTTCATATTTATAATATCAACAGCTGATGTTTATAGGTCATTTGAAAAAATAAGTTTTCTCCATTTATCTGACCCTCACTGTGGGAGCAGAATGAGGCTTTTTCTGCTTTTCCCTGTTTCATGGGATAGTATAGTTTGGTATTAGTTATCTTTATACTTAATTAAGCTGATCCTCAGTCAGAAGACTTGATTTATTGCCCAGATCACATATGAAGTAATCTACCCTAGCAGAGTCAGCCAAATATTCTACTCTTTAGGCATAGATTGCGAATGCTTTGTGAATCTAGGGCCATTTCCATGCAAAAAATGAGACAAGTTGTTTTGTTTTATTTTGGTTTTAGTGGTACAGCAGGCTTGTGATCAGAAAACAATTCAAGACAGTATAAAAATGAATACTAAATTGAATGATACAAATGAAATTATAATTTGACAGCATATCATAATAGAAGGAATCTGTTGAAATAAGAAAAAGATGAATAGAATTGGAAGGACTTGAACTGAGCCCTGAAAGTGAAAAAGTTTGAGGATAAGGAGAGGAGAAATAGAAAGTGATGCTAGATGATGAAAACAGTAGCCATATTGGCATCTTTTTCTAGTCATCTGTTAAACAAACTAACTGAAATAAATTAACTGATGACATGAATGGTAGACCTGTCTTTACAGATGAGATACATGCTGCACAAACTTCTTCCAGTCCTAGTTATGCAGACATGACAGTCCCCTGTGAAGGGAACAGGATGGTGGGGAAAATCAAAAGGGTGCTAACTTAAAAACTTTATTTGCTAATGTAAACCTGAATTAACTTTTCAGTCCCTATGTTATCATAGAGGAAACTACAGTAAGAAGGATTCTCTCCTTGTTCAGAATGATTTTGTTGGTATTTACTTCCACAAGCACAAGGAATAAATCAATCATTAAATGAACAACATTTATTAAGTGATTATTATATGGCAAACTCTATGGTAAATGTTGGAAATATGAAGATATAATACAGTTTTATATATATATATATATATATTTATATTTATACACAGTATATTTATATTAATGATGGAGGGTGATCACAGCTTACTAGTCAGCTAAAGGAAAAGACAAGAAACCGAAGACTGTGAATCACTGGAACTGATGGTAAAGTCCAAGGGAATATAACCATACATTCTTCTTCAAACAAATTGAAGGATAAGGGAATTCTGTAATATTTGCTCTACCAGTCTCTCCAGTATCAAAATAGGTTATAGCCAACTTGGGATAAAGAAGGAAGAAACAATATATATAATTTATTTGCAGTGACAGCATTCAGCAAAAGGGACAAGCATGAACTTGCTAATTTGCTTAGTGTGAATAAAAATATTTTGAAGAAATGCTAAGGAGTTTGTATAGGTCAATGAAACTGAGCTATGGAGAATTCTGAAAAAAAAATGATCCATTGGAAAAGGAAGTGACAAAGCATTCCAGTATCTTTGCAAAGAAACCCAAGGGCCAGTATTTAAACTATAAGAGATATGTAGCCATCAGATAAGAAGGTGTCCAATAAGTTCCTGAAGAAGAGCAAAAAAGTGTTCTCATTGCTCTCTACAAGCAGAGAGAAAAATACAATTCAAGTACAGTGGAGCCAAGATCAGAATAACACAAGATTTAGTTACTTCTACATTAAAAACTCAGAGAGTTTGCCATATGATATCTGGTAGGCAAAAGTCTTTGGACTGCATCCAAGAATCATCTACTCAGCAAAACTGACAGAATCTTTTGGGGAAAAGAGGCCATTCAATGAAATAGGGGAATTTGGACTTTTCAGATGAAAAGACAGAACAGAAAATTTAATCTCAAATTTAAGTCTCAAGAGAAACACAAAATGATAAACAGAAAAGAGACTTAATAAGATTAAATTGTTTAGTTTCCTACATAGGAAAATGCTACTCATAAGGATTTTGTCATTTAGTAATGTGTTAGGAATATATACATATATATTTGTGGCACTTCTGGCCAAGATGGTGGAGAGAACACAAGCACAGTTCTAAAATATCCTGATATTTCCCCATCTGTGATATGAAAAAAACCTCTTAACAGAAATCTGATCAACAAACCCCCCCAAAAAAGCCAGAAGAAAGAACATCTACCACAGGATTTGGTTTCTGCAGTAGTGGGCCAAGGGAGAAGGCCTCAATCAAGGTCACAGACAGTCCAGAGAAAGCAACCATCACCGCTTAGTGGCCAGCTGTAGATATTGCACTCAGTGAGTAAAGCTGCTAAGAATCCCAGCATCAAACCTCTGTGAACCAGCCTCTTCCCAATTCAAGGTCTTAGCAAAATGAAGAAAGGTCAGCAGAAAGGTGGATCCACAGAAAAAATTCTTGGAAGGAAAAGACCCTAACTCAGAGAGAGCTAGAACCTCTGAGGAGAATATGATCTGGTCTCCAGCACAGAAAGATTTCCTTGAAGAAATAAGGAAGGAGTTTAAAAATCAATTGGAAAATTTGGGAAAAGAAACCCAAGAGACGTTTTAACACCTTGCAACAAGAAAACAAATCATTGGAAAATACAATTGGACAAATACAAAGAGAATAACTCTCTCAGATCCTCAACTGGGAAAATGAAAAAAAAAAAGAAAAGAATTCTATCAAAACCTCAATTGGTCAAATGCAAAGCTCTTTCAAAAATAGAATTAATCAATTGGAAAAGAAGTTGCAAAAGGTAAATGAGGAAAACTCCTCTGTAAAAAAATAAAGAATGGAGTATGCAGAAACTAATGACTTCATGAGAAAGCAAGAGTCTGTTAAACAAAACCAAAAAATAGAAAAAGTAGAAGAAAATGTAAAATGCCTCATCAGCCAAAACACTGACCTCGAGAATAGATTGAGGAGAGGCAACCTGAAAATTATTGGACTTCCTGAATACAGTGAAGAGAAAAAAATCCTAGACTGAATATTACAGGATCTAATGAGGGAAAATTGCCATGATATCATGGAACAAGAGGGCAAAGTAGTTATGGAAAGGATACATCACTTCCATCTGGAAAGAGATCATAAAATGAATACACCAAGGAATGTTGTGACCAAATTCCAGAACTATCAGATAAAAGAGAAAATCCTGCAAGCAGCCAGAAAGAAACAATTTAAATACCAAGGAGCAACAGTAAGGATTACACAGGACTTGGATTCATCAACATTAAGGGATCAAAGGGCCTGAAACAAGATATTCTGAAGAGTAAGGGAGCTTGGAATGCAGCCAAGAATCCACTATCGTGAAAAGTTGAGCTTTCTCTTTCAGGGGAAAAGATGGACATTTAACAAAATGGAAGAATTCCAAAAATTCCTGATGAAAAGTCCAGAGATAAATAGAAAATTAGGGACATTAAACAGGAGGTTCAAGAGATGCATGAAAAGGTAAATAAAAGAGGGGTAAAGAAAACAAAACTGCCATCCAATAAGATGAAACTGGCTATATACCAGCATGGGAAAAAGATTCTCCTAACTCTTGAGAATTGTAACTCTAACAGAGATAATACACCCAGTAAGAAGTGATGGATACTCATGACTTATCCATGAGACTGCTATCCAATGGGAAGAAACTGGATATAACCCTACTTGGTTGAAAGACCCTAATAACTTTCAAGAATTTTAACTCTATTAGATAAAATACACTTAGCTAGAAGTGATGGATACTCAGAATTTTCTATAACTTAGAATGATTTTAAAATATCTCTTCTGTAAAAAGGGGGACAGGAAGGAGGCAGGAAGAGGAAGGGGATTGAATGTGGTAAATCTCATTACATTAAGAGGTACAATATACCTATGGTAATAGAGGGGAAGAAGGGAGGAGATAAGAAACACCTGAATCTCTTGGCTTAAAGTTAACTTACACACATACTCAGTTAAATTAATTATATCTTGCCTATCAAATATTAAAAGGGGAAAAGGGGAGGGGGATGGAGAAAGGGAGGGGGAGAGAAGAAAGGGAACTAACAGAAGAAAGGGAAGGGAAAAGGTAAAAAAGGGAAAGGGTAAAGAAAGGGGAAGGGCTGGATATAGGAGGGTAAACACATTGAAAGGGTAGTATTCAGAAACAAAATACTGGGGAATACCAATAAGGGGGCAGATTAAAAGGGGAAAAATACAAACAGGAAAGATACCATGGAGGGCAATAAAGAGTTAGTAATTATAACTTTGAATGCAAATGTGAATTCTACCTTAAAACATAAGCAAATAACAGAATGGATTAAAAACCAGAATCCTACAATAGGCTGCTTACAAGAAACTCATTTGAAGCAGAGAGACACATATAGAGTAAAGGTTAAAGGTTGGGACAAAATATGTTTTGCTTCAACTGAAGAGAAAAAAAAGCAGGAGTAGCAATCCTTATTTCATACAAAGCAGCTGCAAAAATGGATAGTGTTAAAAGAGATAAGGAAGGAAACTATATCCTCCTAAAATGTAGTATAGATAGTAAAGTGGTTTCAATACTAAATATATAAGCACCCAATGAGATAGAATCCAAATTCTTAGAGGAGAAGCTGAAAGAACTACAGGAAGACAAAGACAGCAAAACTCTACTAGTGAGAGACCTCAACCTCCCACTCTCAGATCTAGATAAATCAAATGATAAAATAAACAAGTAAGAAGTTAAGGAGGTAAATAGACATCTGTGCCTTTTCTCCTGTCTCTTAAAAAAAGATGGCTTCCTTGAAAGGAAGCGCCACTCTCAAGTTTTCTGATCAGTTCAGCTGCTAATATTTTTGCTCTCCAATAAATTGAATTGGATTTCCTTGTATATATTTGTATTCACTGATATGCTCTCTCCTCCTCACCCCCATCACAGCATCCTATAATGTAACATCCTCAATGAGAAATAAATCTAACTTTTGTCTTTATTTCTCTGACACTTATGAGAATACCTGGTACCTAGTAGATACTTAATTGCTGAATGTTTCCTTTCTCACATCCATCTTATCTAGTCCATTTATATCACCACAATTCTAATTTAGATGTAGCTCCATATTAACCTTGTGGCACAAATCTCCTTGCATACTTGTGCTCTCTCATTAATCTGAATAAAATGATATACCTTCAATGCAGTCCTTCCTGCATTTCTTTTCTCTTTTTTTATTCATACTATTTTCAACAGATATTTGTCCAATATTCATAATTTTTAAATCATACAAATCTATATTACACTGACTATGCCCTATTGAATTTAACTTTTACTTAAACTTTTACAATATATTCCAGAAAAGAATATGTATTATAATGCAAATCCCTTTGTCCAAGATTTTATTGTTATTTATTACCTAATTACCAGTTCCCATTTTATTTGCTCTCCCAATTCATCATTTCCTTTATATTTTGAAATTTATTTTCTTGTCAGAGAGAATGACATATAATAAAATATAGATTATTTAAGAAGTAATCAACATTCATGTTTCTTTGGCAACTGTTTCACAGTCATTAACCCATGTTCTATCGAAGTTAAAAAGATACACAGAAATGTTGGTATATTTAACAAATAAAAAGATCAATTATATCACCATTAGAGTGATCTTTCAAATTAACCACAAATAATTAAAATTTATGGTCTAAAGTAAGGCTCTGTATGTGACTGTATGTGTGTGTGTGTGTGTGTGTGTGTGTGTGTTTGTGTGTGTGTGTATGTGTGTAAAATAGGCTTGCATCAAAGTAAATTAAGCAAAACCAATTGTAAGATGAAAAGAACAAAAAAATTCCAAATTTAAAAGAATTCTAGAGACACAAATGAAAGAAAACATAAATATAGTATAATTTTAAATGTCAACAGGATAAAAAATCAAATATAATTAAAGTATCACAGAGGAAGTAAAACAACAACAATAAAAACAACAATAGCAACATATTCTCTTTTTTAAGGAAATATCTAAAAATCAAAAGCATTCACAGAAAGAAAATGAAACACTTTTAAAGCTATTTTATAGCATATTACACATACATATTTACATGTTTGGTTAGTTGCTGTTCATTCTCAAAGACCAAAATGACATCATTATGTTAGAATTTTATGGTAAATCCAACTATGGTTAATCTGACCAATATGAGTTCGGGAATTCTCTATCACAGGTTGGAACATATAGTTATGAAAATATGGATTCTTTAAACTTGCACATGTTACATTTGCTTTGAGCTACTTCAATTTTGCTTTGCTCATAGAGCACAGCACCTTCTCTGATTAGGGCATGCCATACTAGATAGTCCCATGCCAATGTCTCCCTTGTTGCATAATCAGTTCCAGAGTTTGTAAGTAAGACCTTGAGAGTGTCCTTGTATCATTCATTCTGATGTCCCTATGAGTGCTTACACTTTATAAATTCTCCATAAAATAATATTTTTTTTGCAAGTATACATTTGACATCTGAACATTGAGACCAACCCATCAGAGTTGTACACTCTGTAGTAGTTTGGCAAATTAGTTCAAGAAAATATCTCAGTGTCTGGCATCTTATTCTGACAGGTGATCTTCAGCATCTTTCTAAGACAATTTAGAAACAATTCAGTTTCCTGACATAATGATGATATACTGTCCTGCATCCATCAGCATACATAAATGATGTTCAGATCTGTAGTCTTTCAATTTGTTACTCTAATACCTCTTCTTTTCCACACTTTCCCTCAGAGCCTCTCAAACACTGAACTAGCTCTGGCAATGCATATGTCAAGCTCATTATCAGTGTATACATATCTGAAAAATACACTGTCTAGGTAAGTATACACAGTATTCAAAACTCCTCCATTTGCAGTAATTGATGGTTCCACATATGAATTTTTTGGTGCTGGCTGATGGAGCACCTGTATTTTTTTCATGTTAATTATTAGGCCAAAATTAGCAAAAGCAAATTGAGAGACTCCATTGAGTGCATAATCATCTGCAAACAAACAAACTAAAAAAGTGCACCATCACTTCTTCCACTTTAGTCTTGATTTGTGGGTTTTAATAATTGAAGCATTTACCATCAGTGTGGGATCTGAACTTGATGCTATGTTCATCTCTATTGAGAACATTTGACAACATGACTGAAAACATCATGTTGAAAATAAAAATCATGCTATAAAACATGGGAGAACACAAGCTCATTTCACTCCATTGGTGATTGGGAAAGCATGAAAGGATTGTCCATTATCCAGAATTGAGGAAGCATAGTGCCATGAAATTGATATACAATACTGAAGAACTTCTCTCAGAAACCAGGTTTTCACATACTTTTCCTTAAGCCCTCACAATTGACAGTATGAAAGGACTTGGCCAGCTTTGCAAAAATTGAAAACAGACCTCTGTTCTTCTCCTGTCTTTTTTTTCCTGGAATTGTGGGCAGCAAGTACCATATTGACTATTCCTCAGACCTTTCTGAAAACTCACTGGATCTCAGATAGATGACCATCTTCTAGATGAAGGATCAGTCTATTTCAGAGGATTCTAGCAAGAATCTTGGTAACAATGAATAAGAGAGAAAACTCTTTGAATATCATAGGATAATCTATTCTCTTCACTTTTATAGAGATTGCCAAGGGGGTGGCATCCTTTAACCTGAATAACCTAGCCTACCATTTACTGCAGAAAATTTCTGTCAACTTTAGTATAAGCAATGTGTTATCTGCCTTGTAGATCTCAGCTGGAATAGAATAAGCACTAGGTGCTTTCTCATATAAAAGGATCTTAATGGTATTTAAGTCTTCTTCTTTAGTTGGAACTTCAGCTAGGGGATGTATTGATTTTAACTTTAGGCAAATAGTCATTGGTTTCAGCATTAATTGATGATCAGTTGAAAACACTATGGAAGTGTTCGGTATATCTCTCAGGATCATGCCCTTATCACTAATTAATGTAGTTCCTTTATCACTGAACTATAGGTCTTTGGCCAATAAATAGTTGACAAGGCATCATAAAAGTGCTTTGAATTTTTGCTCTCAGTATAAAACTGAATTTCATCTGTCTTCTTGCTGAGTCAAGAATCATGCATTTCTAAATTTCACTTGTACTTTACTTTTGATGGAATTAAATTCTTCCTTCCTAGAAGTGAATGAACTATCTTGTTTTGGAGTTCTTGTTTTTCATTTAGCAGCTCTGTATTACCCACACTACTCTTGCTGTTTCTACGTGTCCTTATCTAGACAAACAAATGCAATACTATAAACAAAATCTCCGAAAGTTCCCCACTCCTCTTCTGTTCCAATGTTGCCAAGTATGTATTGGCTCAATTTTCCCTTCAAGTCAAAAACAAACTGTTCCCACTCAGAGAATCACTCTATTCTCTAGACATTATTTCTTCTTGCAGTGATTTTTGTCTTGGAGCTGCCTCTTCAACTGAATATGAAAGATTAACTTGAAGAGATAAGTCTATGATCAATCTATCTCTCTGTCACACATTGCTTTTGTTACCTTCACATGCTGTCTATCTCTTCTTCTTATAAGCAAATAGTACTTTAAATACCAATTTTTGCTGTGAAGGTGCATTCATGTTTATTTCATTTAGATAATTGGACGACAGTGTTGGTAATTGCTATTGTTTGTTTTCAACTCTATCCCTCCTAAGATGTCTTACCATGTCTGGTTATCTGTGAAAACATCTCATTAGAGTCACCCAGAAATTTAAGTTTGTCCTCTTTTGAAACATTGATGATAGGGTCTTCATAACTTTTTTTCTTTTACTGATGGTATTTTCTTGCAAGTGGCAATCATATTGCTATGAACTTGTCATTAACTATTCACATTCATTTTTAATAGGCATACAAACTTGTTGACAATATTGGTACTAATTGCAAAATCTATACCAACTTTACAGAACTCCCCTTCACTGCATCCATTCCAAAAAAATATGTATTCAGTTGCAACTTTTCAGTAAGTTGGCCTTCATTTACCTGTCTTGTTTATCTGGGTCTGCTATTTGTATGCAATAACTGTTGAATTCCCTTCAACAATAACTGTTCATCTTTCAAATCTATAGGATTCTGTGTTGTCTATGAATGTGCACAATTTATGTATATCAATAGTGACTGGAATTATTTTTAAAATTTTGTATATTGATTTTTGTTTGGTGACCACAGAGTGGGATCTCCACTCACCATAGTAATCAGGCCAGCAGATAATTTTAAGGTACCTTTTCTAGTTCCTTATTCATATGAATAGATGAGCAGTACAGTCCTTTAAAGGTTTGCCTATAGCACTTATCTACTCAAGATCTATCAGTGACTCCCTTTTTTCCTATAGGTTATAATAGAAATTTGCTTGACAGTTAAAAACCTTTACAATATAACTTCAACCTACTTTTTCAACATTGGTTCATGATATCCCCCTTGTTTTATCTCTTCTCTAAGTGTATTTTGAGTCTTTGTGCCTTCACACTTGCTATCTTTAATGCTTGAACTATACTTCCTCCTCATATCAATCTTGCAGAATTTTTTCATATATACCTTCAAGGCTCAACATTAGTAGAACTACATCCTCAAGCTTCCTTGAACTAGAAGTGTTTCCCCTCTCCTCAATTCTTTTCTATCCATTATTTCCTACCTTGAAGTACACTCAGCTATCCTCTTCACCACACCATTACCTATATAAAATAAAAAAGTTCTGTTTTATTTTTATATTCCCAGTGCCCAACTCTGCAAGCACACCAGAGACATTTCATAAATTATTTGGTCTCTTGTTATTGAACTGTTCTCTTTATATTACACGTTAAAATTTTTTTGTTTAGCAGAAACATAACATTAGCTTCTTTCACACACTATAGATAACATTTCAGAGGCAATGTGATCTTGAACAGCTAACGTTTAACTGCCATTTCTTGAGTAATTTATAAGTTCTCAACTATCATTCTGGCTAGAGTGTGAACTGTGATGACTGAAGAAAACTAAATATAATACCTTATTTCCTGAGAGAACAGAGTTTTAAAATGTTATCTTTTGAATAAATGTGAAATGAATTTTTTTAACAATATTTTATTTTTTCCAATATCATGTAAAGACTTTTGTAACAATCATTTTTATAAGATTTATAAGATTTTGGGTACTAAATTTTCTTCATTCCCCCTCTTTGCCCTTCCCCAAGACTTCAAGCAATCTGATGTAGGTTGAACATATTTCCTATTAGTTTTGCTGTGAAAGAAGCAGTGCAAAAGAGTAAAATCACCAAGGAAACCCTCAAAATGAAAATAGAATATTTTGATCTGCATTTCAACTTCATCAGCTCTTTTTCTGAATGTGAAAGAATCTTTCACCATGAATCCTTAGCAATTTTCTTGAATCATCATGTTGCTGAGAAGAGCTAAGTTGTCTGACCTATGATAGAATCTTCTGAGTTCTGATTAGGCTGATAAGCCACAATCAAATATGCTGCACCTTGATATCATTTTGGTTCTCTTTAAGAACAAAGGACAGCAAACACAAATATTCAGTCATGTTTGATTCTTCATGACATCATTTGGGGATTTCTCGGCAAAGATACTAGTTTGTCATTTCCTTCCAGTTCATTTTATAGATGAAGAAACTGAAGCAGAGTCAAGCAACTTTCTGGGGTCACACAGCTAGTAAGCGTCTGAGGCTACATTTGAACTCCTTATTCCAGGCCCCAGAGGGCCACTTAACTGTACCAGTAGTATATTCATCTACAGATATATTGCAGGCAAGCGGATATACTTACTGCAATCCTGGGGAGAGATTGAGGATAGATATATATATATAGATGTATAAAGTCTTCATAGACACAACCACATACACATATAAATTCATATGCAATAAAATGAGTTTACCAAATTCATAGAGTTAAAAAGAATGACCAAACATGCATTCAGCAACATCTCCAAACAATCATCCAACTTCTTCTTAAGCCCTGCCATTTAGGCAGGTTTTGTCTAGTTTTGGATGATTCTAATTGTCTCCTATGCAGAAAGTCTAAATTTGCTTCTCTGCAATTTCCATTCATTGTTCCTAACTTTGTCCTCTAGGACAAAAAGGAAAATATTATTCTTCCATTAAAAAACCCTTCAAATTCTTGAAGACAGTTTTCAAGCACCACTGAACTCTACTCTTTTCCAGGATAAAACTTTACCATTTCTTTCAATTAAATGTCTTTTAACATGTTCTCTCCTTTTATCACCATCCTGGTTGCCCTTTTCTGAGAATCCTTTAGCTTCTTTATATCTTTCCCTAAAATATGGTTGCCAGAGATAGACGCAACATTCTAGACATGGCTAAACCAGGGTAAAGTACAGTATCTATCAACTGCCTCTTTTAAGAATAATAATTCTTTCTTTTATAAAACATTATTAAAATATTTATAACAATTTCTGAAAATATATATGATATATAGACATAGATATAGATATAGATCCCACCATCCAGTAAACTATCCCTTGTAATAAAATTTTTAAAGAATTGTAAAACAATTTCCACAAAACAAGTCAACATATCAACCACATTTAATTATTTATACAGTAATTTACATCGATATTCCTCCACCTCCAAAGGGAACAGTAATATTATTGTCTACACAGTTGTAAATAACTAAGCTATGTAAGATCCTGAAAAAGCCATTAGACACTCTTGGGTCATTCATTCTATCAGAAACCTGAGTCATGTTATTAAGAGTTATGGAAGAAGGTAATATAGCCATCTTGTTTTAATTTCAGCCATTCTAATAGGTATCCCAGTTTGAGACATCTATTAATATAAATAAATTATATTAAAGTATAGAAATAATATAGTATTGAATAATATGGTATAGTGTAGTATAGTAGTATAGTATAGTACATGGAAATATAGTATAGTATATACATTATAATATAAATAAATTATAAAAGAAAGAAATGAAAAAGGTGATCTCAAACCAGAACTTCTGTCTGTTCTGGCAGAGAGAAAGAGCAGATGTGAATGACAAATTTTATAAAACAAATGTTTTGGTGGTGGTGAAGAGTGATAAAATACACAGACTGGACAAAATTAAGCAAGATAGTCAGAGGCATCTTGATACCAGTTGTCCAAAGCCAACTGGAAAAGTATATTTTTATTGAAAGGGGTCAGATCAGAGGGCAATGGCTAGAAACCAGAGGCACCAGAATAGAGGGTCTAGCCTGGCATTAGGTAGCATGAGAGTACCAGTTGCTCTGGGGCAAAAGTCATCTGAAGAAAGAAAAATCCTTCTGAAAAGAAGGGTGCAAGATTAGTTTCATAATTTTCCCTGGTACAACATTTGATTATCTGGGAAACAATAAAAAAAAAAAACCTACTTCTTTTGTTTCTTTCATAGTCACAATACCATACATACTGGAGAACCCTATTTCCTTTCTTAAATTCACTCAGAGGTAAATTGTTTAGCTACTTCTTGATAACTCACTCATTAACCCAATAATTTGATATCTGATACTCATATTACTCCTGAGAAACTATTCATGAAAATTACCCTTCACCCCCTAATTGCCAAAACCAGTGGCAATTGGGCTCATTCTTGCTTGCTTTTATGCAAAAGCTGATCACTTTGACATTCCCCTTATTTTACACCTTGGTTACTGGGTTCTCATTCTCCTCCCTTTCTTGTTTTTTTTTTGCTTTTACATTTAATGTTTATTGATTCTCATTTTTTATAAATAATAATTTTTATACATTAATAAAATATTCTTATTTAAGAGTAAACAAAATACTCCCTCCCCCAAAAAATATAGACTCGCTTGAGTGATAAAGTAAAGGAGAGAGAAAAAATTAAAATTAAAAAATAATAGTAATATTTGTAGGTATGGCCAGGTGGTGCAATGGACGGAGCACCAACCCTGGAGCCAGGAGCACCCGAGCCCATATCCAGCTCCATACACCCAACAACCACCCAGCTGTGTGACATGCAAGACACCCCAACCCCACTGCCCTGCAAAAATAAAAGACGCAAAATAAAATAAAATAGTAATAATAGTAGGGGTGGCTGGGTAGTGGACAGAGCATTGGCCCTTGAGCCAGGAGCACCAGGTCCAAATCCAGCCTCAGAAACTCAATGATCACCCTGCTCTGCAGCCCCAGGCATGCCACCCAGGCCCATTTGCCCTGTACCCCCCCATAAAAATAATAATAAAAATGTGCTTCAGTTTTTGTTCCAGCACCAACAGTTCTGTCATGGGTGGATCACATTCTTTATGATAAGTCCATCACAAAAATTGCTTACATGTTTTTCCACCCTTGCCATTGCTGATCGCAACTCCCTCCTTTCGTATTTCTCTACTACCATGTACTATATTTTCTCTCTCCTTACACTCTGACACTGCTGTAGGGTAGTGGAGTGGCACAGCAGACAGATCCCCGGCCCTAGGGCCAAGAGGCCTGGAGCCCCCATACCACCCCTTAGGCCCAGCAGCCACCTGGCCCTATGGTCCTGGACAGGCTATCCAATCCCAGCCCCTTGCAAAAAGTAAAAAAGAAAATGTGTTATATCTGACCACTCTCCCCCCATGGTCCATCCTCTCCTCCATCACTCAAATCCCCCCTCTCCCCCTGCCCCCCTCCTTCTTACTCCAGATGCCTATACCCCATTGAGTATATATGCTGTTTCCCCTCCTAGCCACCTTTGATGATAGTGAAGATTCCCTCATTCCCCCTTGCCTTCCACCATTCCATATCATTGCAATAACTCATTGTAACAAAAAAAATCTTACGTGAAATATCTTGGACTATTCCCCCTCTCCTTTTTCTTTCTCCCATTCCATTTCCCTTTTTTTCTATTGACTCCATTTTTACACCATATTTTATCTTCGAATTCAGCTTTCTCCTGTGCTTCAACTACAAAAGCTCTCTCTACCTGCTCTATTAACTGAGAAGGTTCATATGAGTATTATCAGTGTCATTTTTCTATACAGGAATACATGCAGTTCATCTTCATTAAGTCCCTCATGTTCCCCCCCGCCCCGCTCCTCCAATCTCCATGCTTCACCTGAGTCCTGTATCTGAACATCAAACCTTCTGTTCAGCTTTGGCCATTCCAAAAGGAACCTTTGAAATTCCCCTGGTTCAGTGAAAGTCCATCTTTTTCCCTGGAAGAGGACATTCAGCCTTGCTGGGTAGTTCATTCTTGGCTGCATTCTAAGCTCTTTTGCCTGCTGGTATATTGTATTCCAAGCCCTACGAGCTTCCAATGTAGCTGCTGCTAAGTCCTGTGTGATCCTGACTGCAGCTCCACGATATTTGAACTGTGTCCTTCTGGCTGCTTGTAATATTTTCTCTTTGACTTGGGAGTTCTGGAACTTGGCTATAATATTCCTAGGGGTTGGTTTTTTGGGATCTCTTTCTCTGGGGGATCGATGGATTCTCTCCATTTCTATTTTGTTCTCTGCTTCTAGAATATCAGGGCAATTTTCCTGTAGTAATTCTTTGAAAATGATGTCAAGGCTCTTTTCCTGATCATAACTTTCAGGTATTCCAATAATTTTTAAATTATCTTTCCTAAGTCTGTTTTCCATATCAGTCATTTTTTCAATGAGATATTTCATATTTTCTTCTAATTTTTCATTTTTTTTTGTTTTGAAGTATTGATTCCTGATTTCTGTTAAATTCATCAATCTCCCTGAATTCTATTCTTTGTCTGAAGGATTTGTTCTCCTCAGAGAGTTTTCTTATCTCCTTTTCCATCTGGCCAATTTTGATTTTTAAAGCATTCTTCCCCTCAATAACTTTTTGAACTGTTTTATCCATTTGATCTAAGCTGGTTTTTAGCATGCTATTCTCTTCAGTATTTTTTGGATTTCCTTGACTAAGCTGCTGACTTCATTTTCATGTTTTTCCTGCATCTCTCTCCTTTCTTTTCCCAGTTTTTCTTCCAACTCCCTCACTTGATTTTCAAAGTCTTTTTTGAGCTCTGTCATAGCTTGAGCCTAATTTCTTTTTTCTTGGAGGCTTTAGACTTAGTATTTTGATCCTTCTTGGGCTCATTTGCAAGATATTTCTCAATAGTCTTCCTTTTGTTTCTTTGCTTGCTCATTTTCCCAGCCTGGGCCTGGTGTGGGGGTGCTTCCTGAGCTTTTGGGACACTCCCACAAGGGTCTCAGTGTGTGAGGCTCTGTCCTCCCTCCTGATCTCTGAATGAACATAAGCACCTCCCTCTGCCACAGGGCTGAGGTGGGGGGGCCCTGCTGTTCAATGGGGGGGCCTAGACTGCTATCAGGATCTGAATGTGGTCAGAGTCCTTTTCCTGTAATTTTCTTTCTCTGTTTTACCTCTACCTGCTTTAGGTAAAAATACCACATTGTTTTCATAAAAATAATTAGGCAGAGTTCCATTTTTCCCTATTTTTCCAAAGAGTTTATATAGAATTGGAAGCAATTGTTCCTTAAATGTTTGTGAATACATCAGGCCCTGGAGATTTTTTCTTAGAGAGTTCAATGATGGCTTGTTGAATTTCCTTTGCTGAGATAGGGTTGTTTAGGTATTTAATCTCTTCTTCATTTAACCTGGGCAATTTATATTTCTGTAACTATTCATCCATTTCACTTAGATTATCAAATTTATTGGCATAGAGTTGGACAAAATAATTTTGAATTGTTACTTTAATTGCCTCCTCATTGGTGGTGAGTTCACCTTTTTCATTTATGATACTAGCAATTTGGTTTTCTTCTTTCTTTTTGGGGGGGGCTTTTGAAAGTCAAATGGGGTTAAGTGGCTTGCCCAAGGCTACACAGCTAGGAAATCATTAAATATCTGAGACTGGATTTGAACCCAGGTACTCCTGACTCCAGGGCCGGTGTGTTATTCACTACACCCCCTAGCCGCCCCACTTATTTCTTTTTTTTAATCAAATTGACCAGAGGTTTGTCAGTTTTATTGTTTTCATAATACCAACTTTTGGTTTTATTAATTCAATAGATTTTTTTGCTTTAGATTTTATTAATTTCTCCTTTAATTTTTAGAATTTCTAATTTGGTATTTAATAGGGGATTTTTGATTTGTTCTCTCTCTAATTTTTTTAGTTCCATGTTTAGTTCATTGATTTCCTCTTTCTTCAATTTATTCATGTAAGCATTGAAAGATATAATATATCCCCTGAGAGTCAATGTGAATGAATCCCATAGGTTTTGCTATGTTGTTTCATTATTATGCTTATCTAGGATAAAATGGTTAATTCTTCCTGTAATTTGTATTTTGGTCCACTCATTGTTTAAATGAGGTTATCCAATTTCCAATTTGTTCTAGGTTTGTATTACCTTGGCCCAATATTGGATATGACTTTTATTGCATTGTGATCTGAGAAAGATGTATTCACTATTTCTGCCTTTCTGCAGTTGATCATTAGGTTATTATGTCCTAGTAAATGGTCAATTTTTGTATAAGTTACAAGTACTCCAGAGAAAAAGGTATATTCCTTTCTATCCCCATTCAGTTTCCTCCATAGGTCTACCATATCTAATTTTTCTAACAACCTATTTACCTCCTTAACTTCTTTCTTGTTTATTTTATGACTTAATTTATCCGGATCTGAGAGTGGGAGGTTGACGTCTCCCACTGGTAGAGTTTTGCTCTCTATGTCTTCCTGTAGTTCTTTCAGCTTCTCCTCTAAGTATTTAGATGCTATCCTACTGGGTGTATGTATATATATATATATATATATATATATATATATATACATATATATATATATTCAGTATTGAAATAACTTTATTGTCTATGGTACCTTTTAAGATGATAATGTTTCCTTCATTATCTCTTTTAATGCTATCTTTTTTTTGAGGCTGCTTTGTCTGAGATAAGAATTGCTACTCCTGCTTTTTTTACTTCTGCTGAAGCAAAATATATTTTGCTCCAACCTTTTCCCTTTACTCTATATGTATCACTCTGCTTCAAATATGTTTCTTGTAAGCAGCATATTGTAGGATTCTGGTTTTTAATCCACTCTGCTATTCACTTATGTTTCAAGGGAGAGTTCATCCCATTCACATTCAAAGTTATGATTACTAATTCTTTATTGCCCTTCTTGCTATATTCCCTCTATTTGTATTTTCCCCCTTCCCTCCCTTATGCATATTCCCCAGTGTTTTATTTCTGAATACCAGCCCCTTCAGTCTATTTGCCATTCTATATCACCCCCTCCAATGTCTCTCCCCTTTCCCTTTTTCCCTTTTCCCTTCCCTTCCTTTTGTTAGTTCCCCTTTTTTCCCCACTCCCCTTCCCTTTCTCCATCGCCCCCTCTCCCCATTTCCCCCTGTTAATACTTGAAAGGATAGATTTTTTTTTAAGTTAACTGAGTATACATAAATTGACTTTAAGCCAAGTCTGATGAGAAGAAGATTCAGGTGTTTCTCATCTGCTCCCTTCTTACCCTCTATTACCATAGGTATTTTGTACCACTTTAGTGTAATGAGATTTACCCCATTTGGCCTCCTCCTGTTTCTTTGCTGTCCCCCTTTTTAAGGAGGTAGTGTTTTTTACATCATTCTATCTGAGTCATAGAAAATTCTGATTATCTGTCAGTTCTAGCTAAGTACATTCTATCTAATATAGTTAAAATTCTTGAGAGCTATTACAGTCTTTCTCCCAGGTGTGGTTAAAGCCTGTTACATCCCATTAGATAGCAGTCTCATGGATATATCATGAATGTCCATCATTTCTGGCTAGGTATATTCTCTCTGTTAGAGTTACAATTCTCAATATTATTTATGAGAATCTTTTTCCCCACACTGGAATATAACCAGTTTCAACTTATTGGATAGCAGTTTTTTTTCCTTTTACCACCTTTTTTTTAACCTTTTCATGCATCTCTTGAACCTCCTGTTTAATGTCCAAATTGTCTGTTTAGCTCTGGTCTTTTCAACAGGAATTTTTGGAATTCTTCCATTTTGTTAAACATCCATGTTTTTCCCTGGAAGAGAAGACTCAGTTTTGTGGGCTAGTGGATTCTTGGCTGCATTCCAAGCTCCCTTGCTCTTTGAAATATCTTTTTCCAGGCCCTTTGATGCCTTAATGTTGATTTAGCCAGGTCCTGTGTGATCCTTACTGTTGCTCCTTGATATTTCAATTGTTTCTTTCTGGTTGCTTGCAGAATTTTCTCTTTTATCTGATAGTTCTGGAATTTGGCCACAACATTCCTTGATGTTTCATTTTAGGATCTTTTTCTGGAGGGGATCAATGTATTCTTACAATAACTACTTTTGCCCTCTGGTTCCTTGATATCAGGGCAGTTTTGCATCACTAGATCCTGTAATATTAAGTCCAGGCTTTTTTTACTCTTCAGTGTTTTCAGGAAGTCCAATAATTCTCAGGTTGCCCCTCCTCGATCTATTGTTGAGGTCAGTGGTTTTGTTAATGAGGTATTTTACATTTTCTTCTATTTTTTCTATTTATTGATTTTGTTTAACTGGCTCTTGCTATCGCATGGAGTCATTAGTTTCTGCAGAATCCACTCTGTTTTTAGGGAGGATTTTTCTTCTTCATTAGACTTTTGCAACTCCTTTTCCATTTCATCAATTCTACTTTTGAAAGAGCTTTCCATTTGATGAATTGAGGTTTTGAGACTATTAATTTCTTTTTGCATTTGCCCAGTTGAGGATCTGAGAGAATTATTCTCATTTTGTATTTGTCTAATTGAGGATCTGAGAGATTTATTCTCCTTTCGTATTTGTCCAATTATATGTTCTAAGGTTTTGTTTTCTTGTTGCAAGGTAGCAATTGTCTCTCCCAAATTTTCCAGTTGATTTTTATGTTCCTTCTTTATTTCTTCAAGGAAGTCTTTCTGGTCTTTCCCTTCCAAGAATTTTTCTATGGATTCACCTTTCCACTGACCCTTCTTCATTTTGTTAAGACTTTGAGTTGGGAAGGGTCTAGTTCACAGTGGCTTGGGATCGGTAAAGGCTTTACTCACTGAGTGCAATTTCTCTGGATGTCCAGTAGGAGGTACTGGTTTCTTTCTCTGGCATGTTGGTGACTTTTATTGAGGCCATTTCCCTTTGATTGAAGGGAGGAGTTGGAGCTATTGAATTCCTTTGCCTTCAATCAATGGTGCTCATTACCCTTGCCTAAGGTCATTCCTCTCTTAAATTTCAGCTGGACTCCTTCTTCTGCTCATACACCTGTGCCTGAGGCAGAAGTAGTCTGTGATTGTTTGTTCCAGGAAGAGGCCTCAGCAGTAATGGAGGCTTGAACTCAGAGTTCCTCAGACCAGAGGAGCCCAGGGATGGTGTCCGCAGCTCTCCTGCACTGGAACTCTCCCCCCAGCCCTGTCAGCAAGCTCCAGAGGGACAGCACCAACACCAGTGCCTCTGCTCCCTAGTTGACTCAAGCCCCCACTGTCTAACCTCACTGCTGATCCAGCGGGTCCAGCTCTCAGGCCCTCAGACTCCTGGCTCCAATTCAGCTCCTAATCTGGCTGATGTGGGGCTGATCCTCCCTCTGAGCCTAGACTTACCCCCTCCCCGAAATCATCCAATGCTGCTGCAGGAGACAAATCCTGAGTTAGATGCTCTTTCTCCTGCTTTTCTTTCTGGGTTTTGTGGGTTGGATTTCTGTTAAGAGGTTTATTTCATATGATAGATGGGGAAAGAACAGGACACTTTAGATCTGTGCCTGTCTTCTCTCCACCATCTTGGCCAGAACCTCAGTTATATTTCTTAATTATTTACATTCCTGTTCCAGCTGGCCATTTTGAACTTTTAAATGAGTTGATTTCATTTTCCATTTGACTAATTTTACTATTAAAGTTATTGTTCTCTTTTTTAAAAATTTATTTATTTAAAGCAATGGGGTTAAGTAGCTTGCCCAAAGTCACACAGCTAGGTAATTAATAAATATCTGAGACCAGATTTGACTCAGGTCCTCCTGACTTCAGGACCAATACTCTATTCACTGTGTCACCTAGCTGTCCCCCTTTATTTTCTCCATTTTCTTCTTCCTCTCTTCTTTCATTTTTAAAATATTTTTTGAGCTTTTCTAAGAGATATTTTTGGATTTCAAACCAGTTCTAAACCCCTTTGAGATTTCTCATATAGGTATTTTTTCACTGCTTTCCTCTTCTGAGTAAATAGTCCCTCTAAGATATTTTGGCTTACTCTTTTGTTCATGTTTTTGCTGTTATTGTCATTTATTAGTTTTTTTTTATCATTTTGATATGATAGTTTAGTTCTGTTCTTTTTATGCTACATCTGGTCTCTGCTTTATCACTTGCTTATGATATTGTCTATGATGTTCCTAGTGCTAGCAGTTTGCTCCCTGCATTAGCACTGCCTAACTTAGTCTCATTTGTTACCCCAGCATTCCTGGGGCTCAAAATTTGCTTTCGAGTTTGGGTTGGGATCATCATTGCTGGTCTGATACAAAGCTGGTTTGCAGAGCCCAGAATTGAGCTACACTGTGGCTAAGAACCTCTCATTGACTTATTTTTTTTTACTTAACACAACTTTCCAAGTTCCTCACATGGTTCTGAGAATGAACAAAAGCAGAATGATGCACAAACTGGCCAGTATCTGCCAGCAGGAAAGATCTACTGGACAGGAGTGACAAAACTATAGATTTCCCTTTTGTCTGAGAATCTCATATTGGTAATACATTCATAGATTTTTAGATTTAACTGGAAAGTAGGAACAGCAATTTTGTCTTACTCCCTGGTTTTTGAACTGCATTTCTAATGCTTGCTTCTAAAGTTACTTCTTGTTAGCATATAGACATGGATCTGACAGTGCTCTCCACCCCTGTGCTGTGGTCCCTTTTTCAATATGTTCTACAATCGTGCCTTGGAACTAAAAAGAGCAAAAGAAAACTGTAACTGACATCTTTTCCCATACTCTATTTGAGGTTGTATCCCAGTATGAGTCTGGGACTTTGTTTTGCCATTGGGCCTGGTTAAGGTGCTACCCTAATACTCTCCATGTGGTGTTTATCCCTAGAATTCATGGAATTCTACCCATCTCCCTATGCCAACCAGAGATAGGAAAAAAAAGACTCACTATGATTTTTTTCCTTGTATTTTGAAATCAGTGTCTCATCTGGAACATATCTGTTTGGAGTAGTTTTTTTCAAGAATCTCAATGTATTTCTTTCTGTTATTGTAAAAGCTTAGCTCCACTACCATTTTTAATCTTCATGAAACTTTTTACTTTTAATTGTTTTAACATCGAACACATCCTCTCTACTATCACCTTAGTGACTTGAACAGTTAGAGTTACTTAATCAGCTGCCTTTAGAAGTTCTCAAATAGTAGAAATCGTCAGATAGTGAATAAGTGAGACTTGTCAAGAATGTTGTAAATATTTCAATTTAGGCAGTTAAGTCTATAATGTTTCTGAAGTTTTTTTCCATCTCTGGGATTCTATGATTTCATATACACATGAATGACTAGAAAAATCTTCTGCTCCTATTTTGTCAGTCTGCTTAACTTCTGTGATTTCCATTTCCATGCTATCTTGGCAATCTACAAGGGTAATTACACTCAGATCTCACTTTCTCTGGAAATGTTTTCATCTACAAATCCTAAAGTCTAAAATTGCTTTCCAATATAAATTCCCTGTCTGATATCTCTTACTGCCCTAATAATCCTCAACCTGTCCTTTATCATCAAAGTAAACTTTGATCCTTCTATTTACTCCACTATTGCTTCATTTTCCTCCCTTTGAAGTCTTAGGCTTATCGTCAACCATTTTCATCAACTGACTTCCTCTGTCAAATATCTTATTCCCTTGCCCTTCCATTATCCTTGTCTTGTGAATATACCCTTCCATTCTTTTGGAGACTGTGACTTGAAAAAGTTAGAAAATTATTTATTCCCATCAGTACCCCCAGATTTAACCAGCTCAAAATTAACATTTTCATTTCTTCCACAAAACTTCTGATTCTGAGTAGCTTTAATAAGTTCATAAACTCAAAGTTATCATTGATTTTTTTTCCTCCTCTACTTCATACCCTACTTCCAAACAGTTTTCAAGACTACAGTGTCACTTTAATATTCCCTCTACTCATCTTTCCTTTCTACTCTTACTCATACTGTAGTTGATCATACTCCTATTACCTCTTGTCAATAGCATTGTAGGTCAGTTTTCTTATTGTTCTTCCTGCATACACTCTTATTTCTAATTTATTCTTTAAGTCAATATGTCAGCACATTAAGGATTCATAATTTTATGAATGTAAGATAAATCCTTGAGTGGGACAAAAAAATTTTAGCACGTCCCTATTGCCTCAAAAATAAAATAAAAAAATTCCTTTGTTCCATTTATGTTAATCTGCAACATGACTTTTCCTAACATTCAATTCATATTGTGCTAATTTCTCTTTCATACAGTCACAGCTCCAACTTAACAGGAATACCAACTCTTCCCATACAAATTCCAACCTGCTGAAATGCTTCTTTACCTTGAAAACTTAACTTTGTTATCACCTTCTCTGTGAAGACTTTCTTAACCTCTTAGGCTGAAAATTATTTCAGATTGTCTTTCCTTGGATAGCATATGTATATCTTTCCTATATCTTATGTAACTATTGCATTTTCTCTTATATTATACTTATAAATGATCATTTCTTTTCTCAATCAGATTCAACTTTATTATGTAACAATAGAGCAACATTATTAGTAATAGATGTCCATTGCAATATTCATTCATAGGAAAAAAACATTCAAAATTATTGAAAATGAGAACAAGAGTGTTAAAAGAAAGGAAAACCT
Organism: Macrotis lagotis; assembly: GCF_037893015.1. NCBI lineage: Eukaryota > Metazoa > Chordata > Mammalia > Peramelemorphia > Peramelidae > Macrotis > Macrotis lagotis. The sequence goes on from NC_133663.1 coordinate 200,515,294, forward strand.
TAAAACCAAAAATGACAATAAATTTTTATATTTCATAGTTCTAAAAGTCTTAATAAGCTCTTAGAAGTTAAATTTCATAATTCCCAGAATGATCTAGTTAACTTTTATATTCAATTTTCTTATCTTTAAAATGCAAGGATTGGAATAGATGTTCTTCAAAACTTCTCCCAGATCTAAACTTCTATATTCAACAACAGACATAATCTTTTTTACCCAAAGGTATTTATAATTATTTAAGAGGAGAGAGAAGATTGAGGAGGGAAAGATAATCAGTAGAAATAATTAATTTCAGCTTTGCAGGAAAGATAAAAGTAGATCAAAGATGATACCAGTACATTGGAAAATGGACTGGGCTAATCAGATAAGCCAAAATTTAATAGCAGTAGGTTTTCAAAAAAGAATCTTAGTCACAAAGACAAGATTTTCCACCCTTGGATTTGGTATTTGTCAATATCTCTATCAAGAACAGAGATAAATTATAGTTAGCATTCTTGACAATCTGTCCTTCTTTAATCCGGAATTCACAGGCAAAAGACTATTTTGTGGTTAAAGAGAAGAATACTGGGTCGAGTACAGGATTCAGCAGGTCTAAGTTAGTTAGTTTGATCTTTGAAGAGAAGGTGAGGCTGAACAATCTGATTAACTGTTCAATGGACATCTCAGTGACAGCTAACAGGAGAAAGACTATGATTTAATCTCCTTGGATTTCAACAAAGATTTAGATATAATTCAACTTCAAAGAAGTGACTGAGCTAAGTTGGCTGGCTAGTTAGAAAGAAAAAAGATTTGGATAGATAGCAGTTGTTTTAATCTCCAAGGTAAGTCAGAGATGAGCATCTGGTTATGAGCACCAAAACAAATAACTTTTCAAGAACCAGAGTTCATTATTTCAATATCTCTGATCTAACATATTCTACTAAAAATAAAAGCACATCTGCAAAATTAATATTTCTCATATTAACTCATATTGAATATAAGTAGAAAACTATGAAATATATCTAAATAATCTTATGTGAAAATGATAAAATTTGTGAATTCTATCCTTCTTCCTCCTAGTTTTGTTTTCTAATCTCAATGTGTATATATATATATATATATATATATATATATGCAAATTAAAGACACATGTGAATTCAAATATCCATGTGGGGGCTGGGGGCGGGGAGGGAGAAAGAATCAGTTCCTTAAGCAGTTGTAAAATTGTTATAGGATTATTTTTAAGGGGAGAGAACATTCAGGACTTCAATATTCTATCTTTAGGCTATAAAATGCTGAAAAACAAGACTTTAATGATAAAAAAAGGAACAAAGACAAGCTCCTCTTGTCAGTGTCAGTAAGTAAATAGCACTAATCTGTCTTCATTATTCCTATGTACTGTGTAATACCAAGTGGAAAGAGGTATAATATCATTTACCATTATCCAAGACCTAAGCACTTCTCTGAAACTTAAAGACAAAATTATCTTTGATCAACAAAAATGTGGCAATCATTTCAGCCTGAAATTGCCTTCAGAGCATTTTGACATCTTTTTGATAAAATATTAAGAGCTGAGAATACTATAACTCTCATTTTCATTAGTTCTCCACATTGTGAGATTTTTCAATTTGAATACTAACAGAAGCACATTCCTTTCCTAAATATAGAATAAAAAAATGATTTCATAAAGCTTTTGTAATCACAATTGGTGATTTCTCTATACCTTGAATGCATGAGATTATATGTATTAAGAGTCTATAAATGACAAGACAAGCAAGTAAATTGAAAAAAATCCACATCTTAATCATTATTATTTTTAATAGATCCATTTCTGACTTTCATTTTTTATTATTGATGAAAACAATTAGAAATAATTTTTTTATGAGGATTTATCTTAAATTTCTCCTATGTTTCATTATTTCCTTTGAAGAAATTACCAATTTTTCTATGGTCTATTCTTTGATCCACATAGTACTTAGTTGCATTACCCTTCCTTTAAATTTGAATTCTTATAAAATTAAAATACCTTCTAATGAGTATAGTTGTTATTGATTTGTATCAGTAGATTTCTTTAACATTTCTATTTTTTGTACTTATTTTTATGGTTTTCATACCTTATCTGTGAAACATGCATAATCTTTTCTATTCCAATTAAATAATGGTGAAATGGGAATCACTTTATATAATGATGTTTAAATTTCTATTTAGGTCCTTAACTTCTTTCTCATTTATTCTTCTTAAAGTTATCTAACTAAAAAACAGTATGTTCAGGTCCAAACTACTGTATTTAGATTGTTGATTACTTCCTGCAATTTGTTCAACATTTTGTTCACCTACTTAGACTCCATGGAAATTGTTGTATACACATAATAAAATTTCATTATTTATAACATAGTTTCTCTATTTTTCTCTTTGAATGATGACATGATTGTGTCTATTTTTTGTCTCCTTTCATGAACTCTTCCTTTTTGAATTCTACTTAGGTGCAATGTGTTATATTTCAGTTTATTTTGACCCTCTATATATTTTCAAGAGTATTTCTTATAAACTATGTAGCATTGGATTTTGCTTTCTAATCCATTCTTCAGGATGACATTGTCTCAAATAACCTAACTTCCCAGTTCCTTAGTTGATTCAACTCATAGAATCTCAACTACACATGAATAATCATACCTTTGTTCTTGTTATCATTCTCAATCTCTCCTCTATTTGAAAACAGCTTTCAATTGATCCATACATCCTAGTGAACATATCTTTTCCTGCCTTTGTGGTGAAATTCCTTGAGAAGACCTTCTAAAATAGATGCCTCTACTGTCTCTCCTCTTCCTCTCTTCTTAACCCCAACAAACTAGATTCTTATCTTTTAATTCCATTAAAATTCCTTTTTCCAAAGTTACTAATGAGCTCTTAACTGTTGAATGCAATGGTCTTTTCTCATTCCTCATTTTATTAACCTCTCTGCTGCCTTTGACACTGTAGATCTTTTTTTTTTTTATATTCTTGTCTAAGTTTTCAGGACAACACTTTCTTCTCATTCACCTGCATATCAGACTGCTCATTCTCAATATCCTTTCTTAGATCTTCTGGTATATATTCACTTATCATTGGTTTCCTACATAACTTTATGCTAAACACTCTTTTTTCCTTCTTTCTCTTCTTCTCTTTTTTGAATCCTTTGTCCTTCATGATCTCCACTAATTCCAAGAATTTTATTATCATCTCTAATCAGATTTACCTGCTCTGCTCTTATCTCTCTCTGCTGACCTGCAGTTTTGTATTTCCAACTACATTTCAGACATCTCAAATTAAATGTCCAGTAGACATAATAAACTAAGAATGTCCAAAATTATAATTATGGTTCCCCCTAAATAGTTCCTGAAATAACTTCTATAACATTTTCAAGGGTACCATCAGCATTCTAGTCCCCCAAACTCACAACCTTTATGTTATCCTCAACTCTTCCCTATTCCTCATTCTTCATTCCTCCTCAATTTGTTGTCAATACCTGCCAATCTCATATTTGCAACATTTTACAAATATGTCTCCTTCTTCCCTCTGATATTGCTACCATCCTGATTCAGGCTCTCATCACCTTATGCTTGCAATATTGTATAGCCTGTGGTGTATTTGCCTGCCTCAAGGCTCTTCCCACTTCCATTGAGCCATCAAAAAGATTTTCGTAATGTATGTTTGACCACGTGACTCTATCATTTAGAAGATTAAATAAAAATTCTTGTTTGATATATAAAGCCCTTTATAATTGTTTCTCTCTCTCTCTCTCTCTCTTTCTCTCTCTCTCTCTCTCTCTCTCTCTCTCTCTCTCTCTCTCTCTCACACACACACACACACACACACACACACACAGTTCTTATCTTTTTCAACTTTCTCTTCTGGTGACACTTGCATACTTACCCTTCCACCAACCTCCTTCCATGCCTGAAATGCCCTCCCTCTCCTCTTCCTAGATTTCTTCAAATTTCAAACAAAATCTCATCTTTCAAAAGAAGTCTTGACTTCTGGCCAAGATGGCGGAGAGAAGACAGGCACAGTTCTAAAGTCTCCTGATCTCTTCCCCATCTATAAGATGAAACAAACCTCTTTAAAAAAATCCGATCCAGAAAACCCAGAAAAAAAAAGCCAGAAGAACAGCTACCTCAGGATTTCTCTCCCTCAGCAGCCTTGAATGAATCTGGGTGGGTGAGTCTGGGCTCCAAGGGAGGATATGCCCCGGATCAGCCAGATTAACAGCTGAATTGGAACCGGGAGTCTGAGGGCCCGAGAGTGGACCTGCTGGATCATCGGTGGGGCTGGACAAAAGGGGCTTAGGTCCACAGAGAAGCAGAGGCGCTTGTGTTGGTACTGTCCCCCTGGAGCTCCGGGACCAGGCTGGGGGGGAAGTATTCTGGTTCAGGAGAATGGCAGACACCATCCCTAGGCTTCTCAGGTCTGAGAAACTCTGAGGGCACATCTCCATTGCACAGAGGCTTCTCCTGAAACAAAGGCAAATTACTTCTGCCTCAGGCCCAGGTGTGTGAGCAAAAGAACAGCCCAGCTGAGGAATGACCTCAGGCCAGGATAAAGCCCAATATTAATTGAAGGCAAAAGAATTCAATAGTACCAATTCCTGCCTTCCAGCAAAGAGAGAAAGCCTCCCAACCAAGGACACAGACACTCCAGAGAGGACAACCAGCACCTCCTACTGGCCAGGCAGAGAAACTGCACTCAGTAAAGCCTTCAGCGATCTCAAGCCCAGGTGAACCAGCCCCGGCCCACTCAAGGTCTTAGCATAATGAAGAAGGATCAGCAGAAAGGTGGATCCATAGAAAAATTCCTGGAAGGGAAAGACCCCAACTCAGAGAGACCTGGAACCTCTGAGGAGAATACAATCCGGTCTCCAGCACAGAAAGACTTCCTTGAAGAAATAAGGAAGGAGCTTAAAAATTTGGGGGAGACAATTAATACCTTAGAAAGTACAATTGGACAAACACAAAAGAAGAATAAATCTCTCAGATCGTCAATTTGACAATTACAAAATGAGAATAATTCTCTCAGATCCTCAAACGAGCAAATGCAAAAAGAAATTAATTCTCTCCAAACCTCAATTGGTCAAATGGAAAGCTCTTTCAAAAGTAGAATTGACCAATTGGAAAAGGAGTTGCAAAAGGTTAATGAAGAAAACTCCTCCCCCCAAAAAATAATGGAGTATACAGAAACCAATGACTCCATGAGACAGCAAGAGTCAGTTAAAAGAAATCAAAAAATAGAAAAAATAGAAGCAAATGTAAAATACCTCATAAACAAAACCACTGACCTCGAGAATAGATCAAGGAGGGGCAACCTGAAAATTATAGGACTTCCTGAAAACATTGAAGAGTAAAAAAAGCCTGGACTTAATATAACAAGATCTAGTGATGGAAAACTGCCCTGATATCATGGAATCAGAGGGCAAAGTAGTTATTGAAAGAGTACATCAATCCCCACCAGAAAAAGATCCTAAAATGAAAACACCAAGGAATATTGTGGCCAAACTGCAGAACTATCAGATAAAAGAGAAAATCCTGCAAGCAGCCAGAAAGAAACAATTTAAATATCAAGGAGCCACAGTAAAGAACACGCAGGACCTGGCTGCATCAACTTTAAGGGATTGAAGGGCCTGGAACGAGATATTTTGAAGAGCACGGGAGCTTGGAATGCAGCCAAGAATCTACTTTCCTGCAAAGCTGAGCCTTCTCTTCTGGGGAAAAAGATGGACATTTAACAAAATGGAAGAATTCCAAAAATTTCTGATGAAAAGACCAGAGCTAAACAGAAAATTTGGACATCAAACAGGAGGTTCAAGAGACACATGAAAAGGTAAAAAAAAAAGGGGGGGGTGGCAGTAAAAGAAAAAAATGCAACCCATTAAGTTGAAATTGGCTAAACCCCAGCATGGGGGTAAAAAAAAAGATTCTCATAAACCTTGAGAAATGTAAGTCTAATAGAGAGAATTACACCTAGCCAGAAATGATGGACATTCATGACCTATCCATGAGACTACTATCCAATGGGATGTAATTGGCTTTAACCCCACTTGGGAGAAGGATGCTAATAACTCTCAGGAATTTTGACTTTATTCGACAGAATGTACAGAAGTAGAAGGGACAGACACTCAGAATTTTCTATGACTTAGACAGAAGGATCTAAAAAAAACAGTACCACCCTAAAAAGGGGGACAAGAAAGAGACAGGAGGAGGGAGGGGATTGAATGGGGTAAATCTCATTACACTAAGAGGTACAAAAACCTATGGTAATACTGGGGAAGAAGGGAGCAGAGGAGAATCACCTGAATCTTCTTCTCATCAGATTTGGCTTAAAGTCAACCTACACATACTCAGTTAACTTATAAAACATCTAACCTTTCAAGTATTAAAAGGGGGGAAATGGAAGGGGGGACAGAGAAAGGGAAGGGGAGTGGGGGAAATAAGGTGAAATAACAAAAGGAAAGGAAGGGAAAAAGGGAAAGGGGAAAGAAAGGGGAAGGTGTGATATAGGAGGGCAAAAACAATGAAGGGGATGGTTGTCAGAAACAAAAGACTGGGGAATATGTATAAAGGGGGGGAATACAAACAGAGGGAAGATAGCACAGAAGGCAATAAAGAATTAGTAATCATAACCTTGAATGTGAATGGGATGAACTCTCCCTTAAAACATAAGCGAATAGCAGAGTGGATTAAAAACCAGAATCCTAAAATATGCTGCTTACAAGAAACTCATTTGAAGCAGAGAGATACATATAGAATAAAGGTAAAAGGTTGGGGCAAAACATATTTTGCTTCAGCAGAAGTAAAAAAAGCAGGAGTAGCAATCCCTATCTCAGACAAAGCAGCAGCAAAAATAAATAGCCTTAAAAGACATAAGGAAGGAAACTTTATCCTCCTAAAAGGTACGATAGACAAAAAAATCATTTCAATATTGAATATATATGCACCCAGTGGGACAGCACCCAAATTCTTAGAGGAGAAGCTGAAAGAATTACAGTAGGACATAAACAGCTAAACTGTACTAGTGGGAGAACTCAACCTCCCACTATCAGATCTAGATAAATCAAATCATAAAACAAACAAAAAAGAAATTAGTGAGGTAAATAGATTGTTAGAAAAATTAGATATGGTAGACTTATGGAGAAAACTGAATGGGGATAGGAAGGAATATACCTTTTTCTCTGCAGTACATGGAACTTATACAAAAATTGACCATATACTAGGACATAAAAACCTAATGATCAACTGCAGAAAGGCAGATATAGTGAATACATTTTTCTCTGATCACAACGCAAAAAAAGTTATATGCAATTCAGGGCCAAGGAGATATAGACCCAGAACAAATTGGAAACTGAATAACCTCATTTTAAGAAATGAATGCACCAAAAAACAAATTATAGAAAGAATTAACCATTTTATCCTAGATAATGATAATAATGAAACAACATACCAAAACCTATGGGATTCATTCAAAGAAACTCTCAGGGGAAATATTATAGCTCTAAATGCTTATATGAATAAATTGGACAAAGAGGAAATCAATGAACTAAAAATGTAACAAAAAAAATTAGAGAGAGAACAAATCAAAAATCCCCAATTAAGTACCAAATAAGAAATTCTAAAAATTAAAGGAGAAATTAATAGATTTGAAAGCAAAAAAACTATTGAATTAATAAATAAAACCAAAAGTTGGTATTATGAAAAACACCAATAAAATTGATAAACCTCTGGTCAATTTGATTAAAAAAAAGAAAGAAGAAAAACAAATAGCTAATATAAATGAAAAAGGTGAACTCACCACCAATGAGGAGGAAATTAAAGTAATAATTGGAAACTATTTTGCCCAACTCTATGCCAATAAATTTGATAATCTAAGTGAAATGAATGAATATTTACAAAAATATAAGTTGCCCAGGTTAAATAAAAAAAGAGATTAAATACCTAAACAACCCTATCTCAGAAAAAGAAATTCAGCAAGGCATTACTGAACTCCCAAAAAACAAATCTCCTGGGCCTGATGGATTCACAAGTGAATTCTACCAAGAATTTAAGGAACAATTGTTTCCAATCCTATATAAACTCTTTGTAAAAATAGGCAAGATGGAGCTCTGCCTAACTCTTTCTACGAAACTGTTACCTAAACCAGGAAGAGTTAAAAGAGAGAAAGAAAATTATAGACCTATCTCCCTGATGAATATAAATGCAAAAATCCTAAATAAAATCTTAGCAAAACAATTACAACAAGTCATCACTAGGATAATACATTATGGTCAAGTAGGATTTATTCCAGGAATGCAGGGTTCATTCAGTATCAGGAAAACTGTTAGTATACTCAATTATATCAACAACAAACCTATCCAGAATCATATGATCATATCAATAGATGCTGAAAAAGCTTTTGACAAAATACAGCATCCATTCCTATTAAAAACACTAGATAGTGTAGGAATAAATGGACTGTTCCTTAAAATAATTAGCAGTATCTATCTGAAACTATCAACAAGAATTATATTCAATGGGGAGAGGTTAGAGACATTCCCAATAAGATCAGGGGTAAAACAAGGATGCCCATTATCACCACTACTATTTAATATTGTATTAGAAATGTGAGCAGCAGCAATTAGAGAAGAAAAAAGAAATTAAAGGAATTAGAATTGGGAAGGAAGAGACAAAACTCTCACTCTTTGCAGATGACATGATTGTCTACCTAGAGAATCTCAAGAAATTATCTAAAAAACTACTGGAAACAATTAACAATTTTAGCAAAGTTGCAGGTTATAAAATAAACCCTTATAAATCCTCAACTTTTCTATATATGTCTAGCAAGAAACAGCAGGAAGAGCTAGAAAGAGAAATCCCATTCAAAGTAACCTCAGAGAATATAAAATATTTGGGAGTCTATTTGCCAAGACAGACTCACAATCTTTTTGAAAACAATTATAAAACACTACTCACACAAATTAAATTAGTTTTAAATAACTGGGCAAATATCAACTGCTCATGGATAGGTAGAGCTAATATAATAAAAATGACAATTCTACTACAACTAAACTATCTGTTTAATGCCCTACCAATCAAAATTCCAAAAAATTACTTTAATGAGTCAGAAAAAAATTGTAAGTAAATTCATATGGAGAAATAAAAAGTCAAGAATTTCCAGGAACTTAATGAAAAAAAGTGCAAAAGAAGGTGGCTTAGCCCTACCATATCTAAAATTATATTACAAAGCATCAGTCATCAAAACTGTTTGGTATTGGCTAAGAAACAGATTGGTGGACAAGTGGAATAGACTAGGTGTAAAAGCAGGAGAGGAGTATAGTAATCTGCTGTTTAATAAACCCAAAGAGTCTGGCCATTGGGATAAGAACTCCTTCTCTGATAAAAATTGCTTGGAAAATTGGAAGTTAGTATGGAAGAAACTTAGATTAGACCAACACCTCACACCCTTTACCAAGATAAGATCCAAATGGTTACAGGACATAGACATAAAAAACAATACTAGAAGCAAATTAGAAGATCAAGGACTAGTCTACCTGTCAGATCTATGGAAAGGGGAACAGTTTATGACTAAGGAAGAGTTGGAGAACATCACCAAAATCCAATTAGATGATTTCAATTACATTAAATTAAAAAGTTTTTTGCACAGATAAAACCAATGTAACCAAGATCAAAAGAAATGTAGCAAATTGGGAAACAATCTTTACAACTAATGATTCTGACAAAGGACTCATTTCTAAAATATACAGAGAACTGAGACATATTTTTAAAACTAAAAGCCAATCCCCAATTGACAAATTGTCAAAGGATATGCAAAGGCAATTTACAGATGAGGAGATCAAAGTAATCTACAGCCATATGAAAAAATGCTCTAAATCATTAATTATTAGAAAAATGCAAATTAAAGCTTCTCTGAGGTACCATCTCACACCTCTCAGATTGACCACTATGACCAGGAAGGATAATGATCATTGTTGGAAGGGATGTGGGAAATCTGGGACACTATTACACTGGTGGTCGAGCTGTGAACTCATTCAACATTTCTGGAGAGCTATTTAGAACTATGCCCAAAGGGCAACAAAAATGTGCATACACTTTGACCCAGCAATACCTCTACTAGGTCTATACCCTGAAGAGATGAGGAAAAAAGTGTCAAAATATTACTTGTACAAAAATATTTATAGCAGCCCTATTTGTGGTGGCAAAGAACTGGAAATCCAGTAAATGTCCTTCAATTGGGGAATGGCTTAGCAAACTGTGGTATATGTATGTCATGGAACACTATTGTTCTATTAGAAACCAGGAGGGACTGGATTTCAGGGAAACCTGGAGGGATTTGCATGAACTGATGCTGAGTGAGATGAGCCGAACCAGAAAAACACCATACACCCTAACAGCAACATGGGAGTGATGTTCAACCTTGAAGGACTTGCTCATTCCATCAGTACAACAATAGGGAACAATTTTGGGCTGTCTGCAAAGGAGAGTACCATCTGTATCCAGATAAGGAGCTGTGGAGTTTGAACAAAGTGCAAAGACTAATCCCTTTAATTTAGAAAAAATAGCAGATAGCTTATTGTCTGATCTTGTTACCTCTTAGACTTCTCTTCTCTTTAAGGATATGATTTCTCTCTCATCACACCCAATTTGGATCAAGATACAACATGGAAACAAAGTAAAGACTGACAGAGTGCTCTCTTTTGGGGGGAGGAGGAAGCAAGAGTGGGGGGAGATGTAAAACTCAAATAATATCTTTAATAAAAATAAATTTAATTTTAAAAAATTAAAAAAGAAGTCTTACACAACTCCTTTTAATTTTAGAGTGTTCCTATGTATTATTGTTTCTTTTTATTTTGCATATAGCTTATTTGTACATGTTTTTTCACTGTAGTCTCTTGCATTAGATTGTGATCTCTTGAGACCACAGACCAGCTTTTGTATTCTTACTGCTTATGTAATGCGTAACTGACTGGACACTACCTAATGTCTTCTGAATATTTACCCCTTGGTGAACTACTTTAGTTCTACATTATCTTCTACTCTTGAATCTTTTATCCTATAATTTATCATATCCTGTCAATACTCTACCTTGGATTAGGGCTACCATTTGACTTTGTAGTAGGAGGAATATCCCTCCATCATATGTACTGAATTATTTAATTATTATTTAATTTTTTAATTTATTTTTAGGAGGGTTTTTTTGCAAGGCAATTGGGTTAAGTGAATTCCCCAAGGCCACACAGCTAGGCAATTATTAAGTGTCTGAGGTCAGATTTGAACTCAGGTACTCCTGACTCCAGGGCCAGTGCTCTATCCACTGCACCACCTAGCTGCCCTTATTATTTAAAAAGTATTAAAACCATCCTCAAGACTTACTTAGATTAGAGACCCAAGTGTCAAAGTTGTGGGCATCATTATCTAGTCTCCCAAACAAAAGAAAATTTAAAATGTTCAAGGAGCTCCATTTCTACCTAATGTTGAACCAGTTGAACCACAAATAAATCCAAGACAAAATAACTGTGTCTACCAGATGGAATAAATAATAGTGTCTACCCTGATTATCTTTGTTAAATGTATTTCCCTTGCTATAACTGAGAAAATCACCTTAAGTGTTAACTGTTTTATGGAATTCAAAATGGCTTATATTATTCTAAACCTAGTCCAGAGGAGTGAACTTTTTTCTGTCAATTCTTCCTTATTAGAACATTTAACAAAGGAAATAAATAATATTTGGAAAATGTTTAATACAGTGCCTGGCACTCAGTAAATCCTTAAAGAATAATAGCTATCATCATCATCATCATCATCATTTACCCTTGTCACCACAAATGTTCTCGGAGCTATTGCTCTGTTGCTCAAGGGCTGGAGAAATGAGAGACATTTGCTGTCTTTCAGAATTTCAGAAATCTATAACATAAAGGAAACAAGACACAAATGGAAGTTATTCCATATATCAGATATAAGCTTCCCTAGAAGACTGCAAGCTCATGATTTATAGACAGATCAGAGTACCTTTGCATATTAAAGCTTGCAGGAAGATGGAAGCTTCATGTGTATGGACCTATCCTGGCTTAGCAGTCAATCAAAAGGCTTTATCCTCATTTAGAATAATCCATACAGTGGAGTTAAGGAAGGGGAGAAGTCTGCTTCATCACTCATGACTGGAAGTAGATGCCCATCAAGCTTTCATGTGCTTGCCTAAAATATTATCTGAGTATTTTGTAAGTATGGAGGGGGCCCTTATAGGAGATGCTTTAACAAGAAGCAGTGTGAAATAATTGCTACAAATGGATGTTGTGCTCAAAGTTAGATAGAGATTACAGTTTAGAATGATAATGGTCAATTTATCCTTCATGAAGAAGCCATTAGATTCATTTATTCTATTATGCAAATGGTAAGAACAGCCAAGAACTTGCCAAAGAACAGCCAAGTTTGAGAAAATATTAACTGTGGAAATGCTTGTTTTCGTTCAGATCCTTGTCCCTCTACTAGAAAACATATGGAAAGATCTTGTGTCAACAGTTTCCGACTTGTCTCCTGGGTTTCTCTGCAGTAACAAGCACTGCTGAAGAGTGAGTTGAAAATTGAGTAAGAATTAACTATAGTAGTGTTCCCATTTTTAAGGAGATAATCAAAGGAACTAGAGAAACTCAAAATGCATTTTCCCTAGAACACCTGATATCAGTCTCTTGAAACATATAGTCTCTAGTTTCTCTGGTTTGGGAGAATTGATGAATGTGTATATCTACTTGGTAGCTGTTTTACTATGTATTATTTTATTCCTATAATTTCTTTTTGTATATGATTTTATACCAAATGTAAGTATCATATAAAATTAATCATATTATTTTCTTTGTGTTGAGTAATTCCATTATGTCAAAGGTATGATTAGAAGGTATAAATATATGTGGATTTCAAGAAGGAAAGTAAGATTTATCAGAGAAGAAACAAATATTAAAACAATTCTTTTTTTTTTGGTTTTTGCAAGGCAATAGGGTTGATTTGCCCAAGTTCACACATATTAAGTGTCTAAGGTCAGATTTGAACTCAGGTTCTCCTGACTCCAGAGTTGGTGTTCTAACAACTGTGCCTCTTAGCTTCCCCTGAAAAACTAAATTCTAATTGTGTAAATCCAAAATAATCCATGTGTCCTTAGATAAGGAATTAAAAGGAATAGACTTTATTTGGAGATATTTAATTAGAAATTAAAGTTATTGAAAATCATGTATTTTGTGGAAATGATTCCTTCAGTTTAAGCCTAGGATTAGATGGTCAAGAAGTCTCTTCTAACAATCAAAATTTTGAGAGTGGGCATATCCGTGATTATCTATTCTGTGAATATTATAGAGAACTTAGGTTTCCTTCTAATACATTCCTTCCTATAAATGCCACAGTAAGCATTTATCCTGATTGAGAACACCATATCTAGAACTACTCCACAAATTGTCAGAGTGAAATTCTTAAGTCTAAAGATAAACTGTTCATTTGTCTTTAATTCATTTAAATCCAACAATATTTATTAAGGCCTTACTATGAACAACACACTTAGCTATATATTAGGAATTCATGTTCAATAATAATGAAAAATAATCCATGTCCCAACACATTATCATTTTTGGAAAGGGGTAAAGTATGATATAAAACATTTACAGTTTTAAAAAACATTTGCAGCTTTATAAAACATTTCCAGTTTTGAAAGAAAACATCAACAAATGATTAAATCAGGTATAGCTTCTCATAGAACATGGCAATTGAATTGAGCATTACAGGAATCTAGGGATTACATACATAATTCCTATAATCCTCATTTTATGCTTCTTCTTTCAAATTAACTCTGCTGCAATATTTTGACAGTTCTTTCCCCAATATTTCAGCACATATTTTTTTAAAAGAGAGAGACTTGCATATGTTACATGCTGGCTCTCAAATCCTTAAGCATCTGGGAAGGGGAGGGAGAGTGTCAGCTATTCATCATAGACAGTCTAATATAAATTGAGGCCCCAAAAGGTTAAGTGCTTTGTTCAAGGTCACACAGTTAATAAATAACAGAGTTAATAAGTAACAAGTAATAGGTCACATAGTTAATGAGTAACAAAGTCAAGACTAGAACTCAGTTATCCTGACTCCAAGTTCAATTTAATTCACACTGACATTCGTTTTTATAGTACAGTCACACCTTGTTTTACTTTATTGCCCTTAACAGATAGTGTATGTAGATATGTGTCTATGTAATTTTTAGAAATTGAAGTTTTATGGTAACCCTGCCTCAGACAAGTCTAATGGCTCCATTTTTCCAGTCTTTTGTGCTTTTGTTATATCTCTTTGCCACATTTTGGAAATTTTTCCACGATATTTCAAGCTTTTCCATTTCTATTATTTTATGGTGATCTATGATTACTGATCTTTGATATTACTCTTATAATTGTTTTCAAACTGTGCTCATATAAGACTGGGAATTTAATCAAGGAACATTGTATGTGTTCTAATTGCTCCTCTTATGTTTAGTTCCTCACGTCTCTCTCTATTCTTGGGTCCCCTATTCCCTGAGGCACAGCAATATTGATATTAGTCCAATTAATAAACTCTTCAATGTCCTCTAAGTGTACAAAAGAAAGAAAAAGTCAATCAATGGGACAAACTTCATTTTATCTTATTTTAAGAAATTGGCCCAGTCATCTCAACTTTCAGTATGCACCACCCTTCTTCAGCAACCATCAATATCAAAGCAAAACACCCACCAACAAGCATGTATATGTGTGTGTGTATATATATATATATATATATATATATATATATATATATGTAATTTGCTGAAGGCCCAGAAGATGATTAATATGGTTTTTCAGCAATAAAGTAATTTTTCAATTGAGTTATATACATTTTTGTGACATACTACTATTGTTATACACTTAATAAACAACAATATAGTGTAAATATAACTTTTATTTATCCTGGAAAACCAAAAATGTCATATGACTTACTTTATTGCAGTGGGCTGGAGCCACACTTGTGGTATCTCTGAGATACATGTACTAGATATTTATCCGAGAACCCAGAACATAAGAGACATAAGCATAAAATTATTTGATGGAGATATTCTAATCTTACCTAAGTGCAATGGAATCATGTATTACTTAGAACTTTTAGTCATTTTGATTTTTTTTGTTTTGGTTTTGGTAAATATATGGTCTCCTGTGAAATATTCCTAGCAAAAGAATGAATGTTTGTTGGTGAGACTAGACTAGGAGAAGCCCAGACTCCTTGACTTTCCCCCCACCTTTTCCAACAACTTGTCTCTTCACAATAAATGTCAGAAATCCAGCACCAAAATAATGTGAAATAAATAGCCTGTATTCTTTTTTTACATATAAATATTTCTTTTTATTTTAAATTTTTTCAATAATAGAATTTATTCTCTCTCCCTCCCACCTTCTTCCTATTAAGAAAAACAGAAAAGCAAAATTTGTTCATCAAATATTCAAGCAAAACAAATTCCTATATTATCCATGTCCATCATATATTACTTTCTCCTTGGAAGAGGACTGACTGTTCAGATTATTAGTTCCTTTTTGCCTATATTTTTAAAATAGGGGCAGCTAAATGGTGCACTGAATAGACCTTGGAGTGAGTTCTAATCCCATCTAATCCCATCTAATCACTGACATTTGCCACTTACTAACTGTATGACCTATATAGTATTTCACTTAATCCTGATTGCCTGATGCCAGGGACATATCCAGTTGTCATAATTTATAACTTGCCACTGGATCCAGAAGGCTCTGGAGGAAAAAGTGAAGCTAGTGCCTTTTTTTAGGTTTTTTCCAAGGCAATGGGTTTAAGTGACTTGCCCAATATCACACAGCTAGGTAATTAGTATGAGGCCAGATTAGTATGAGGTCAGACTTCCTGACTCCACGGCCAGTTCTCTATTCACTACACCACCTAGCTGCCCCTCTCACTCAAATCCAATTCATGTGTTTCTCATGGCATCACCTCCCTGATGTCATGGTCTTCTTTGAGAATGATGGAAAAACAAACAACCACAATGATTCTTTAAGTGTGACTCATTACTACTTCTTACTCCAAATTGGAATGAAACTTTCAACCATAGTACTTAAAGCTTTCCAGATGCAGATTGATAAGCAGGAGTCTGTATAAATCATCACTGGCTGACTCAAATAATTAATGCTTTATTTCACTTTTAAGATGAAGAGTAACATAGATTAATAAAAGTTTTGGAAGAAGATCACAGGTAATCATCAAATGAAGAAAATTTAACATTTCTGAAGTAATCTTCATGATTTTAAATATTATTTGCTTGAAAGTTTCAGTAATTCAATCTTAAACAGTTTGTATTTTGGTTTAGTTAGAAAAATGAGAGCAGTGACAATTGATAAATTATGTGATTTTAATATGTTTTCAGTTCTGATTTACAAGAATTAAGATTGCAGGCTAAGATACTCAGTGAAATTATGGATTAAACCAAGTTTTTATTTAATAAAGAAATCTCTTCATGTTCATATGCTACTGAATATATATACATATGTATATATATATATGATTTTTTGTATTTATGCACATTTAAACCTCACAAACATATGAATATATTTTGAATTTATTTATAAGTTTAAATCTTTTTTTTTTCTCTAAAGGCTCTAGAGAGAACTAGGAAGGGGCATTGGAAATTGAGTATCCTTATTTTACAGATGATAAAACTGAAGTTCTGACAGGTTAAAATCCTTGACAAGGCAAACATAGGAAACATAACAATATAGGTAACAAAGGCATGGTTTGAACCCAGATATCTCTTGGTATCTGGATAGGTACAATTTCACACAAATAAAATTCTCCTCCAACTTCATCCTGTTGCTATGCACTATTGCAATTTTGGCAGTTAAGTGGTTCAATAGAGAGAAAATCAGATCTAGAATCTGGAGAACTTGAGTTCAAATCAAGGCTCAGACACTTATTAGTTTTGTTTTGCCTGGGCAAATCAGCTTAATCTTGCTTGCCTCCATTTCTTCATCTGTGAAATAAACAGGAGAATAAAATGAGAAACCACTCCATTATCTTCACCAAGAGAATCCCAGATGGTTTCATGAAGAGTTGGATGCAATAGAAACAACTGAACAAAAAAAATTAAAATCTTATATAATAGTATGGAGATACTTTGAATTGTTTCTGAGGAAGATGATATACTTTTTCAAGTTTTAACTGAAAGATGTGTCATTCAACCTCTTTGCTGTCCTGGATAATGCCAACTTCCCATATATGTAGGCAAGATGGCAGTATGAAGCTAGCATTTTCCCAAAGCTTTTCCTTACACAAAGTTAATTGAAACCTCTATGCATGCATTAAGACTTTAGATCCTACCCATAAAAGATAAGATTGAAACAAGTTCTCAATTTTAGACATCATGGAGGATCTTCAGTGAAGATCTCTCTTTTCAGGGAGAAAGTGGGAAGTAAAACCAAGTTGGTCTGGAGAGAGGGAAAGTCAGGAGGACTTTAAGACACAGTGCAGTCCAGGTCCCATCAGCTTGATAAAAGTGAGGTCCTGGCAACTAGATAGCAAATCAACAGGAAGGGCACCAACACCAAAGGCAGAACACTGGGGCAAAAAATAGCACTGGGTTAGGAACAAACCCCTGGATAGGCAGAACCTGGACATAAAAGAAGAAACAAACTTCTACACAAGCAATGCACAGGCAGCATAGGAAGAATTTCGACATAAAGAAGGTAGCAAAGCACTGCATAAGCAATGCCAGGGCTATATAGGCAGCATCTTGACCACTGGTAAGCCATGGATCAGATCTCAACTCCATAATAAAAATCTTGAGTCTGTACTACCTATACCCCAGGAGCAGAGCTCAAGGAATCAAAATGAGCAAAAAAATCTAAAAGAGCGCTAACCATAAAAAGTTACTATGAGATAGAAATGATAATAATGCCACCCAAGAAGAAGAAGAAGAAAGCTATGTGGAAAATCTCAAAGAAATCTCTGAATTGATCTCAAATCCAAAATCTCATAGAAGAACTTAAAAAATAATTTAAAAAACAAAGAAGAGAGGAAGAAGAAAAATGGGGCGGGGGGAGAAATGAGAGTCATGTTGGAAAGTTATGAAAAATTGGCCATAGAAATCAACTCTTTTAAAAGTAAAAACAACCAACTGGACTAAGAATGTAACACTCCAAAAAATTCCCTGGAAAGGGAATACAACTCTGCAAAAAAGTAACATTAACCAAATGGAGGGGCAGCTAGGTTGCACAATGGATAGAGCACCAGCCCTGGAGTCAGGAGTACCTGAGTTCAAATCTGGCCTCAGACACTTAATAATTACCTAGCTGTGTGGCCTTGGGCAAGCTACTTAACCCCACTGCCTTACACACACAAAAAAAAAACTAAAAAAAAAAGATTAATTAAATGGAAAAGGAAAAACAAAAACTAACTGAAGAAAATAAAACCATAAAAATCAGGATTAGAAAATTAGAAACCAATGAATCAATGAGATACCAAGATTCCATCAATCAAAGTAAAAAGGCTAAAAAAATTGAAGAAAATGTAAAGTAACTTTTAGGAAAAACAAAAGACTTGGAAAATAGATCCAGGTCTACCAGATTGGTCTACCAGAAAGCTTAGATCAAAACCAGAGCCTGGAAAATATCTTTCAGGAAATCATCAGGGAAAAATATGCTAGATCAAGGAAGACAAAATAGCCACTGAAAGAATACATAGAAGGGGCAGCTAGGTGGCAAAAGGATAGAGCACTGGTCCTGGAGTCAAGGGGACTTGAGTTCAAATCCGGAATCAGACATGTAATTATTACCTAGTTGTGTGACCATGGGCAATTCACATAGCCCCATTGCCCTGTAAAAAAAGTAATAAAGCTATTGACCAATACAGATTTTTTTAAAAAAGAAAAAATACACATAACACCATCAGAAAGAGACTCCAGAATAAAAACTCCAAGAACAATCATAGTCAAATTCCAGAAGTCTCAAATAAAGAAGAAAGTATTGCAAACATCAAAAAAGAATTTTACATGTAAAGGAACCCCAGTCAGACATAAACAGACTTATCAGTTTCAATACTGAAGGACCAGAAGACCTGGAACACCATATTTCAGAGGGCAAAGGACCTTGTATTACAACCAAGAATTTACTGCCCTACAAAATTCAGCATATTGTCAGGGGAAAAGATGAATGTTCAGTGAAATAGAAGACTTCAAAATTTCCTCATAAAAAAAAAACAGAACTGAGCAGAGAGTTCAATCTCCAACTACAAGGCTCAAGAGATGCATAAAAAGGCAAAGGGGAAGGGGGAAAACAGATGTTAGTCAAGGACATTAAATTGTTTACAACCCTAGAAGGAAAGATAATACTTGTAACTCATGAGAATAGTATTTCTCTTGTTGTACTTAACTTAAATATAGTTGAAGAGATTGAACATAGAGGATATCTGTATAGTTGATTCTTCTATTGAAGAAGAGCAAAATGATTTCACTATGTTTGAGACATATTACAATGGGTCCAACTATGACTGATCAGAAGAACACAAGCTTGGAATGATCTACCACATGTCATGCACAAATAGTCCAAGGGGAAAACTGGGATGTTCACTCAAAACTTGTGTTGTCTCCCATTTTCTTTGATCTACTCTAACTCTGTCGTGATCCTAGAGTCCAGCACTTTCTCTGATAAGGGCATCCTATGCTATGCCATCCTGTGTCAGTGTCTCCCATACCTTCAAATCAATAATAAAGTTCTTAAAAGACTACCCCATTACTTAGAATACTTAGACACTCTATGCTGGATTAAATCAGAAGTGACTTTATTTTACTAGATATTTAGACATTTGTAGCACCCTAAGGGCAGAAGTTGGGAACCTACTTAGAAGGCTTGGACATAAAGAGATTAGGAAGTGATTTTTATTTTAAGTCATACTTTAGTTAATGAGGTTTTGAGTACCATGGTTGGGGAGCTAAAGGGGAAGGAGTGTGGGAGAGTGCTGGGGGTGGGGTAGAACAAATGGTTTACGGAAGGGTTTGACTTTGCATGATTCTTTGGCTCTTGAGGATCTTGTGTCTATGGAGGGCACTTGAAAAAGGGATAAGGTATAAAGTGATTATAATTTGATGAGATTTATGAATCTTGAGAAGTGTATTTCTAATGAGTCAGAAAAGGGGAGGGTAATTAGTGACTATAAGGCAATGCTACTTATCAATCAATAAACCATTGATTGATTATACTTTGATTGATAATGCTTTGAACTTATCAATCAATTATGCAATCAGTCAATCAACTTTTGATTAATGGTACATTGATTGATAGTACTTCTATCTACCAACTGGAAAGGGAATGGAACTCTTCAAAAACTGAAATTAACTAACTGAAAAGGGAAACACAAGAGCTAACTGAAGAAAATAAAACCCTAAAAATTAGGATTGGAAAATTAGAAACCAATTAATCTATTTGACAAAAGTACATGACAGAGTAAAAGCAATAAAAGCATAAAAAGGAGAAGTATAAGCATTGCTGAATAAATAAAGCCAGATGAAGAGGCATAAAGATCTATTTTAGTGGAGGAAAAGAAGGAATGGTGCGAACACTGAGTGAATCCTTTCCCATTCTGAATTAGATTTATCCTACTCTGCAGGGAAGTATGTGTGTGTGTGTGTGTGGGGGATAGACAAAAGAGAAGAAGGAATTGACAAAAGGGAAGGTGAAGATATAGGTGTAAATAAACTGAAAGGTAAAATTTAAAAGAAAAATTAAGGGGGACAGGGAGCAAAATCTTTGTGAGGAGAAATAAGAGGAAAGGAAAGAGAGAAGTATAAGCGTGGTAAAGATAACATGGAGGGAAATACAGAATTATAAATCATAACTGTATATGTGGATGGGATGATTTCTCCCATAAAACAGAAGATGAAAGCAGAATGCATTAAAAATCAGAATCCTACAACATGTTGTTTACAAGAAAAACATTTGAAGCAGATACACACAGGGTAAAGGTAAATGGCTAGAGCAAAATATATTATGCTTCAATGAATTAAAAAAATTATAGTGCATCAACTTCATTTCAGACAAAGCAAAACCAAAAATAGCACTTATTAAAAGGAATGAGGAAGGAAACTCCATCTTCTTAAAAGGCACCATAGGCAATAAAGTTTTATCATTATTGAACATATATGCACTTAGTATTATAGCATCTAAATTCTTAGAGAAGCTGAATGAATTACAAAGAAGAACACAGGCAGAAAAATTATAATAATAGGGGACCTCAACCTCCCTTTCTCAGAACTAGATAAAGCCAATTAGAAAATAAACAAGAAGGAAGATCAGAAGTTAAGTGAAATCTTAGAAAACTTAGATATGATAAATCTCAGGAGATAACTGAATGGGGATAGAAAGGAATAATACCTTTTTTGCTGCAGTATATATGGCACCTCTACCAATATTGACCATGTACTACAGCACAAAAATCTTACAATCAAAGACGGAAATGCCGAAATAATG